>NC_069500.1:207536939-207681939 GCF_027579735.1 Bombina bombina
ACAAACACTTTTGTTTGGGAAAGTGGATAGCCAGATTTAAAGAATTGAAAGACCTCATTTTGACCCCTTGGCATTAGGTTTTTTTTTTTAAGCTTTTTGGATCTCCAAAATCAATTAAGACAACAGGAGAGACATGTATAAGTTCTTGATATAGAAAATGCAATGGGTTTTAACATAAATGTAACATACTGGTTTGATTAATCCAAACTATTGCTACAAGTTTGTCACTGATCATTAACTTAAATCATTATCCACGGACTGGACTGCTTACCAAGCTGGGACAGTGGGGAGAGTGTTGGCATGAAGAGGCTAGCATCACCTGACCTGTAGCTAACCTATCTTCCTTACCAGGGCGTAAGAACCAACCCAAGTTAACCCCCAAATTCTGCTTATACCACTGCAAAATCAATTACTGCCACCAGCACCCAATACCTTAAAGTGAATGTCAATTTAGATGAATTGGTGCCCGGTTTTTAATAATCCTATTAAAAACAAGGGCATTTTAGTTGATCAAAATTTACAATTCCATCTAAAGGGGAGGAGAGTCCATGGCTTCATTCATTACTAGTGGGAATTAAGAACCTGGCCACCAGGAGAAGGCAAAGACACCCCAGCCAAAGGCTTAAATACCTCCCCCACTGCCCTCATCCCCCATTTATTCTTTGCCTTTCGTCACAGGAGGTGGCAGAGAGGTGCCGGAATATCGGAGGTCTCTTATGAGGGGTTCTACCCTTCGCTATGGGACAGGAGTTTAAGTAGTCCTATAAGCTTCTCAACTCGAGGGCCTGGGTGAACGTTAGAGTCTGGAGATGCAGGGGGAGCTTCCCTTTGCGACACCATCCCGACTCATATTAACAGCTCCTTTAGCAATCATCGTTGACGAATTTTGCACTTGTCACACTTAAAGGGCCGTGTTCCTGTTCCACGGCTTAGATTCTGGTAAGATCGTTTTATTTTTACATAATGATAACACAGAAGCAGGGCCACAGTGTGGCGCCTTTATCTTTATAGAATCAAGGGGTAATATTCCTATGAGGGGATTATTGAGCAGGGGGGTTATGTACATGATAAGTTTATTATGTGATTGTTGTGTTATGTGCAAGGACACGGCTCTGGCATTTTTGTGGAACTGACAGGTTCTCTTCCGGGAGTTTTGCCCGGTTTTGGCGCACTTTCTCATCGGCAGGGGCGGTCCTGCATAGTCATCCTTGTGACCTTGTGGGGCTTCTTCACTTCCGGTCTGATCTGAGTTCGGTTCATAGGAGGTGGTTAGTGCCCCGACCATTGGTGGTTATAAAGGTGCCTGTTCTAGTCTTTATTCTAAAAGCTATGGAGGATTCTGACGCATTAGAGGGTAATCCCTCTTTATAAGTCTTATACCTGTGTTTATTGTGAGGTTTTAGTAGACCAGCCTGCGCAACTGTGTTCCACATGCCTTGAGAAGGCTACGAGTTCCAAACATAAGAGAATGTCTAGCACTACTGAGCAGTCCACCTTTGAAGGGTCTGTGTGCCGTGAAGTGTGTTCCCCATTGGCATCCCCTATACCACATGCAGCGCCCCAGGGTCCAACTGTTACCCCTTCGGGGGAAATTGCTTGGCCTCCGGACTTTGCGAATCAGCTTGAAACGGCAGTCGCTAAGGTGATCCATCCTTTGCCGCGTTCTAAGCGTAAGCGTAGAGCTTTTCATAGCGGCCCGACCCAGTAGTTGTGTCTGTCAGATACCCCAGAGGGGTGGTACAATGACGAGGCCCAATCCGACGAGTTGTAAGAGGCCCTTTCGTGGTTGGAGTCCATGTCATCTAAGAATGAGTGGGAGCAATAAGGTTCTTCCTTTCACCCTTCTCAATTTAAAAAGCTTTTCCCCATCCCAGAGGCCCAGTTAGAGTTGTGGGGGACCATTCCCAAGGTGGATGAGGCCATCTCCATGCTCGCTAAGCGCACAACTATTCCTTTAGAGGATAGTTCTTCATTCAAGGAGCCTTTGGATAAGAAGTTGGAAAACATATTGCGAAAGATGTTTCAACACACAGGGTTTGTTTTTCAACCGGCAGCGGCAGTAGCCGCGGTTGCTGGAGCTGCGTCATACTGGTCTGATTATTTGATATGATTGAGGGTGAATCCTCTTTCCAAGTGGTGCAGGAAAAGATTAAGGCCCTAAAGGTGGACAATTCTTTCATGACGCTAATATGCAGATTATCCGCCTGAATGCCAAGGTGTCAGGTTTTTCGGTTCTATCACGCAGAGCTCTGTGGCTAAAATCTTGTTTGGCAGACATGACCTCTAAGACGAGGCTGTTGTTTTTGCCTTTCAAGGGAAAGATCCTTTTCGGTCCAGGTCTGGACTCATATCCACGGTTTCAGGAGGCATGGGTGCCTTCCTCCCCCAGGATAAGAAGGCGAAGCCTAAGAGTGCTAATTTTTTCACTTTTGCGGGGATAAGGCGCAACGCGCTTGGCACACTGGGAAAGTGGACCAACCCAAGGGTACCTGGAAGCCTGCTCAAGCTTGGAACAAGTCTAAGCAGCACAAGAAGCCCGCCAAATCTAAGTCTGCATGAAGGGTCGTCTCCTGACTGGTCTGCGGACCGAGTGGGGGGCAGATTGTCTCTGTTCTTAGACACCTGGTTGCAAGATGTTCAGGACCCGTGGGTTCTGGAGGTGGTCGACCAGGGTTACAGGATAGGGTTCAAGTCCTCTCCACCCAGGGGCAGATTCCTTCTGTCAAACTTGTCTTCAAGGCCGAAAAAAAGAGGCCTTTCTGGGTTATGTGCGGGATCTCTCCGCTCTAGGGGTTATCATACCAGTACCCCAGGCAGAACGGGGTCTAGGGTACTACTCCAATTTGTTCGTGGTCCCAAAGAAGGAGGGCACGTTCCGCCCAATTCTGGACCTCAAATGTTTAAACAAGTTTCTGTCCGTTCCATCATTCAAAATGGAAATTATCAGATCCAGCCTTCCCCTAGTCCTAGAGGGGCAGCTAATGACCTCTATAGACTTGAAGGTTGCCTACCTTCATGTTCCGATTCACAGGGACCATTTCAGGTTCCTCAGATTTGCCTTTCTGGATCAGCATTTCCAGTTCATGGCTCTTCCCTTCGATCTGGCGACCGCCCGTGAGTCTTTACCAAGGTCCTGAGGGCCCTTCTAGCAGTGGCCAGATGCCAGGGCATCGCGGTGGTGCCCTATCTGGATGATATTCTGGTTCAGGCGCTGTCATACCATCTGGCAGTGGACCAGGATCCTGCTGCAGTTACTTCAATCTCACGGTTGGAGGATCAGTTTCGATTAGAGTTCTCTGGTTCCCAGTTCCAGAGTGGAGTTCTTGGGTACGATCATAGACTCGTGTCCATGAAGATCTTTCTCACGAACTAGCGACGTGCAAAGATGGCGTCCGCCTGTCTTGCCCTTCAGTCTACAGCGAGAACGTCCGTAGCTTAGTGCATGGAAATGGTTGGACTCATGGTTTCCAGCATGGACATCATTCCATTCACCAGGTTTCATCTCAGACCTCTTCAATGGTGCATGTTGAGACAGTGGAACGGCGATCATTCCGATTTGTCACAGCCTATACATATGGATGCGCAGTCTCGGATTTCCCTCTCCTGGTAAATCCGCCCAGATCACCTGTCCATGGAAACATCCTTCCTGAGACCGTCCTGGGAGATCGTTACCATGAACGTGAGTCTGGCGGGATGGGGAGCTGTTTGGGGCGCCAGGATGGTGGTCTTGCTTAGAGTCCCTTCTTCCAATAAATATTCTGGAGCTTCGAGCGATCTACAACACTCTGGAGGCGTGGCCTTGTCTGAGAGACTTCAGCTTTATCAGGTTCCAGACGGACAATATCACCTCGGTGGCTTACATCAACCACAAGGGAGGCACGGGGAGCTCCTTGGCAATGAGGGAGGTGTCTTGGATACTGGAGTGGGTGGAGACCCACAATTGTTCGCTCTCTGCAATCCACATCCCGGGTGTGAACAACTGGGAGGCGGATTTTTTCAGCAGGCAGACTTTTCACCCGGGGGAATGGTCTCTTCACCCTGAGGTGTTTGTGGAGTTCTGTCTTAGATGGGGGATGCTGGAGATCCATCTCATGGCATCCAGATTGAACTGCAAGCTTCCCCAATACGGATTGAGGTTGAGGGACCCCCAGTCGGAGCTAATAGACGCATTGGCGATGCCTTGGGGGTTCAGTCTAGTATACATATCCCCTCCGTTACTGCTTCTTCCTTGTGTAGTGGCGCATATAATGCAGGAGAGAGCATCCTCCATTCTGATTGCTCCTTCATGGCCAAAGAGGACGTGGTTCGCGACTCTGGTGGGGATGTCATCCTCTCCACCATGGAGGTTACCCTGTCACAGCGATCTGCTGGAACAGGGTCCTTTTCAAAATCAAAATCAGCAGGCTGACTGCATGGAGATTGAACGCTTAGTCTTGGTAAAAAAAGTTTGTTTTGCGGAAAATGTGATTGACACTCTGGTTCAGACAAGAAAGCCGGTCACTCGTCGCATCTATCATAAGGTGTGGAGGACTTACTTGTCCTTGTGTGAGACTCATGGCTACCCTTGGCACAGGGTGAGGGTATCCATGATTTTGTCTTTTCTTCAAGAAGGATTGTAGAAGGGTCTCGCCGCTAGTTCCCTAAAGGGGCAAATTTTGGCTTAATCTGTTCTGTTACACAGGAGACTCGCTGATCTCCCTGACATACAATCTTTTGTTCAGGCTCTATCTCGAATCAGGCCTGTCTTTAAGCAGTCTGCTCCCCCTTGGAGCTTAAACTTGGTACTTAAGGTTCCGTTTGCACCTATGCATTTTCTTGACATAAAAATTCTATCATGAAAGGTTCTCTTTCTGTTGGCCATTGCATCGGCACGCTGAGTTTCTGAGCTGGCGGCCTTGCAATATGAGACCCCTTATATGGTGTTTCATGTGGATAAGGCT
Source organism: Bombina bombina (assembly GCF_027579735.1). NCBI lineage: Eukaryota > Metazoa > Chordata > Amphibia > Anura > Bombinatoridae > Bombina > Bombina bombina. Next base: position 207,541,880 of record NC_069500.1, read on the forward strand.
GTTCTTCGCACTGATGTGGGGTTTCTCCCCAAGGTGGTATCTAACTGCAACATCAATCAGGAGATAGTCGTTCCTTCTTTATGTCCTAATCCTTCTTCTCCTAAGGAGAGGTTACTTCATAATCTGGACGTGGTTCGTGCCTTGAAATTTTATCTTCAGGCCACAAAGGATTTCAGACAATCTAATACTTTTTGTTGTGTATTCAGGAAAGCGCAGGGGTCAGAGAGATTCTGCTACTTCTTTGTCTTTTTGACTGAGGAGCCTGATCCGCTTGGCCTATGAGACGGCGGGTCATTAGCCTCCTCAGAGGATTACGGCTCATTCCGATAGAGTGGTAACTTCATCTTGGGCTTTCTAGAATGAGGCTTCTATGGAGCAGATTTGCAAGGTGGCTACCTGGTCCTCCTTGCATACCTTCACTAAGTTTTACAATTTTGACGTTTTTGTTTCTCCGGAAGCGGTTTTTGGGAGAAAGGTTCTACAGGCTGTGGTGCCCTCAGCCTTTTACCCTCCCGGTTTCATTCAGTGTCCTCTAGAGCTTGGGTATATGTTCCCACTAGTAATGAATGAAGCCGTGGACTCTCCTCCCCTTTAGATGGAAAACATAAATTTTGCTTACCTGATAATTTTATTTCCATCGAGGGGAGGAGAGTCCACGGCCCCCGCCCCTATCTCCGATGGGCTGACCTTAATTTTATATCTATTCTGGCACCATTTATACACTAATATTTATCCTACTTTTCCTTGTTCCCTCTGCAGAATGACTGGGGGTGAGGGGAGTGGGGGAGGTATTTAAGCCTTTGGCTGGGGTGTCTTTGCCTCCTCCTGGTGGCCAGGTTCTTAAATCCCACTAGTAATGAATGAAGCCGTGGACTCTCCTTCCCTCGATGGAAATAAAATTATCAGGTAAGCATAATACATGTTTTCACTCGTTTTCTTCAAATACTTACCTTTTAATCCTGACAGCCGCTGCAGCGATTCCTCTGCCCTCTTTGCGGGTCCAAAATTACGAATCTGGCTTCCTCCAATCACGGCATTGCCTCAGGCCATGTTTCTCATGGGGGGAAAGCCATGATTGGAGGAAGCCGGATTCATAATTTCTGACGTATAAAGAGGCATCAATTTTGATGAATTAAATTGCCCTTGTGTTTAATAGGATTATTAACAACCTGGCACTGATTCATCTGAAATGACATTCACTTTAATTTTCTGGTGCTACCTCTAAATTATATTTGAATTAAAAATCCTAAAAAGTCAAATATAAAAATACTTTGGTAATGTTAATCCCAAGCTTAACCTGAAACAGAAATTGTAGTGAACTGATGGATAGATTATTATGTAATATTAGAAAAAGTTATGAGATTTGAATTCACATCCTTTCACAGATCATATTAGCTGACCTAAATACAAGGTTATAGTTTCCTTTGTCCACCTTTCCTTCCACACCTCCCTTTTATTTTGTTAAGAGTACAGTAAACATGAAATAAACATTATTTATAGAGGTATTTACGGGTTTTATTCAGCAATAAATGAAAGGGATTTGAAACCCTTCATTTTTCTTTTATGATTCAGAAAGAGCATGTTATTTTAAAGTGAAGGTCCATTTTGATGAATTAGTACCTGGTTTTTAATAAACCTATTAAAAACAAGGGCGCTTTAATTCATCAAAATTGACATTTCACTGTTTTCTTCAAAAACTTACCTTATAATCCTGGCAGCCGCTCCAGCACTTCCTATGCCCGTCACAAGCCGCCTTTGCGGGTCCAAAATGACGAATCCAGCTTCCTCCAATCACAGCGTTGCATCAGGCCAAGATTCCCCCGGGAGGAAGCTGTGATTGGAGGAAGCCTGATTCATCATTTCTGACGTCTGCAGAGGCTTCCGGCGGCCGGGGGAATCGCTGGAGCGACATTCAGGATTAAAAGGTAAGTTTTTGAAGGAAACAGTCAAATGTCAATTTTAAAGAATTAAAGTGCACTTGTTTTTAAAAGGTTTATTAAAAACTGGGTACTAATTCATCAAAATGGACCTTCACTTTAAATAACTTAAGTTTACTTATTTTATCTAATTTACTTCATTCTCTTGCTATACTTTATTCAAAAAGAATACCTAGGTAAGTTCAGGAGAAGCAAAGCACTACTGGGAGCTAGCTGCTTATTGGTGGCTACACATACACTCACCTGCCACTTTATTAGGTACACCTGTTCAATTACTTGATTGCACAAATTGCTAGCCAGCCAATCGCATGGCAGCAACTAAATGAATTTAGGCATCTAGACTTGGTAAAGACAACTTGCTGAAGTTCAAACTGAGCATCAAAATGGGGAAGAAAGGGGATTTATGGGACTTTGAATGTGGCATAGTTGTTGGTGCCAGACGGGCTGGTCTGAGTATTTAAAAAACTAATGATCTACTGGGATTTCCATGCACAACCATCCCTAGGGTTTACAGAGAATGGTCCGAAAAAGAGAAAATATCCAGTGAGCGGCAGTTATGTGGACGAAAATGCCTTGTTAATGTCAGAGGAGAATGGGCAGACTGGTTTTAGATGATAGAAAGGCAACAGTAACTCAAATAACCACTCGTTACAACCAAGGTATGCAGAATACCAACTCTGAACGCACAATTTGTCAAACCTTGAAGCAAATGGGCTACAGCAGCAGAAGACCTCACTGGGTGCCACTCCTGTCAGCTAAGAACAGGAAACTGAGGCTACAATTCGCTCAGGCTCATCAAAATTGGACAATAGAAGATTGGAATAACGTTGCCTGGTCTGATGAGTCTCGATTTCAGCTGCAACATTCAGATGGTAGGGTCAGAATTTGGCGTAAACAACATAAAAGCATGGATTCATCCTGCCTTGTATCAACGGGTCAGGCTGGTGGTGTAATGGTGTGGGGGATATTTTCTTGGCACACTTTGGGCCCCTAGTACCAATTGAGCATTGTTTAAACGCCGCGGCCTACCTGAGTATTGTTGCTGACCATGTCTATCCCTTTATGACTACAGTGTACTCATCTTCTGAGGGCTAATCCCAGCACTATAATGCACCATGTCACAAAGCTCAAATAATCTCAAACTGGTTTCTTGAACATGACAATGAGTTTATAGTACTCCAATGGCCTCAAAAGTCACCAGATCTCAATCCAATAGAGCACCTTTGGGATGTGGTGGAACTGGAGATTCACATCACGGATATGCAGCCAATAAATCTGCAGCAAATGCGTGATGCTATCATGTCAATATGGACCAAAATGTCTGAGGAATGTTTCCAACACTGAATCTATGCCATAAAGAATTAAGGCAGTTCTGAAGTCAAAAGGGGGTCGAACCTGGTACTAGCAAGGTGTACCTAATAAAGTGGCCAGTGAGTGTATATGCCTCTTGTCATTGGCTTACCTGATGGGTTCATCTAGTTCCCAGTAGTGCATTGTTACTCCTTTAACACAGGTTTCCAAGAGAACAAAGCTAATAATAATTGAAGCACATTGGGATTTTTTTTTTAAAATGGTATTATCTATCTGAATCATGAAATACATTTTTTTAATTTTATGTCCCTTTAATCTTTACCTTTAAAAGATCTTCTTTAAAATGCCCGCCTCACCAAAGCTAACAAGCAATTTGTTTTCAATATTGGCAGCAGATTGCACAAGCAAGAAGGCTACTTTTATCCTGCCACTATCTCTCATGTTAAGGTGTCTGCTGAGCAGCAGTATCCTGACAGACTAAAACAGGAGCAGAAATAACAGGATGAGAAAGGGATAGGCGTTCTACATATTCTCTCTACCTGGCTTATTTCTGTCTTCTCTTTGTGAATGCTTATGGGTTTGTGTATACTGCTTACAACCAAAGAAGGTGTGGATTTCAGAATAGTTGTATATTTACATTTGTACAATGGGACATCTTGGAGAGGAGATTGGACCAAGTTTAAGCAACAATATCTTATATCATTTAGGCAACATTTACATGTCTCTTATACAGCTTGTACATGTAACAGGTAGTTTTAAAGGGACAGTAAAGTCAAAATTAAAGTCTCATGATTCGGATAGAGTGTGCAGTTTTAAACAACTTTCCAATTTACTTCTTTTATCAAATTTGCTTTTTTCTTTGGTATCTTATATTGAAGAGTAAAACTGGTAGGCTTATAAGAGCTCAGGAGTGTGCACGTGTCATTAGTACTCCATGGCAGCAGTCTTTTGCAACATTGTATAACAAAGCTACAAATAATGTTGCTAAACACTGCTGCCTTAGAGTACTAAAAACACGTCTCTTATCATTGGCTCAACAGATGTTTTCAAATAGCTTCCAGTAGTGCCTTGGTGCTCCTGACCCTACTTTTGAATGAAGGATATCAAGAGAACTAGGCAAATTTGCTTATAGAATAAATGAGAAAGTTGTTTAATATTGCATGTTCTATGTGAATCATATGTGAATATTAATATGGCCTCAAAACTGGTATTTTTTTAAATTAAACATTCTTATAGTAGTATGAAAGTGCAGATGCTATGTTGTTCTTATTGGAACTCCATGTTTAACAATGTAATGTGTTTACTCTGCATACCATTACTGTATTACAAGGTTTGCAGGGAACATACAGAAGTAGTAACTTTATAAAAGTGGGGTTTTTTTGGCCCCTAAGCATGTGCATGAGCGCTGGTGAACATAAAGTGAGAGGAACTCCAGATGGAGGCTTTGTTGTAATTGTGTTTAGGTTTTTTGAAATGGCGAGTAGTTTGCATTTCGACTTTAATTTTCCTTTAAAGGCATAGTCTACACCAGTATTTGTACTGTTTCAAAAGATAGATAATCCCTTTATTACCCATTCCCCAGTTTTGTATAAATTAGCATATGAGGTTGTTAGATAAATTAGGGGGACAACTGGAATATCACCTATGTATATGAAACAATTTATTTCTAAGGGAATTAATTATTATTATTTATTATTATTATCGGTTATTTGTAGTGCGCCAACAGATTCTGCAGCGCTCAAATTGTAAAAATGTAACTTCAAGAAACCCCTCTTTCACTCATACTGGGATATCTACTAATGAAATTACCTTCAAAGGTTTCTAGTCTAGGGAACTACAGGTTTCAAAAACTAAATGGTCTTTACTCAAAATGTACATCAGATCTGACTGGAGTAGATCCCAGGAAAACCTCCTTTGGTGAGAGAGACACTAAGGTCGATTTAACATTGTGCGGGCATACACTGTCAACATTTATCATTGCACATTGCACAAGCATTTCTCGTGAAATGCTTGTGCAATGTTGCCCCCTACACATTCGTGGCCAATCAGCCGCTAGCAGGGGGTGTCAATTATCCTGATCTTATCTGATCGGGATAATTGCTGTCAGCCACCTCATGCCCATCACAACCCTAATATATCTCTCTCCTTCAGACTGATTTGAAATATATTCCTGCCCCAGAACTCCAAGAAAATACAAAGATTTTACACCCAGCTGTTCAATCTGCCCTCTGCTAACTAACAGCCTGATTTGAAATATATTCCTGCCCCAGAACTCCAAGAAAATACAAAGATTTTACACTCAGCTGTTCAATCTGCCCTCTGCTAACAGTTAGCCTTCTGGAAGCTTACTACCAAAAATCGATGCACTGCAAGCATGGTGTTCACATTACAAGCCCAAAATCATTGTTATCTCTGAATCTTAGCTAACCGCAAAAATACCTGACTCTGCCATTGCAATACATGGGTATTCATGCCATAGATATGACAGAGCAAAAAGAGGAGGCGGCATTGCAATTTATGTTGACAATTCCATAAAGTACACCCCCTTACAACAATTTAGCTCTCTTGCCATCTTTGATTTCCTTTCTGGTACACTTAAGATCCCGTGCAGTAAATCAATCATTGTTGCAGGAATCTACCGCCCACTTAGCTCCCCTGTGCATTCCCTTTCTGACATAGCCCATCTCCTTAGTTAAACCTTAGCTCAAAACCCAAAAAGTTAAATTTTGGTCTTTGGAGATTTTAATATTGATTGGCTGAATCCTAAAAACAATAGTTCTTGCTCACCATTTAAGACTTTGCAACTAACGCAATAAATCTCCTCCCCAACTCGCATAAACATTAAAAACCATAACCACACCCTGCTCGATTGGATTCTCTCCACTTCTCCTGACCGAATCCAGGAAGCAGGTGTTCTCCCTAACAGTTTCAGTGACCACTACTTAGTGTACTGCGTGCACAAAATAAAGGCTACTAAATCCTCTCCCAAGGTTAAAATCACCAGTCCTTCAAAAAAATGTAATCTTCAATAATTTCTAAATGACATCAAGAACCTCCCCTGGCACAGATTAAACCTAATTCCAGATTTAGACTCTGCAGTTGAATTCTTTCAGTCCGAGCTCCTACAAGTTTGGAATTTACATGCCCCGCTGCGGCGTAAGGTGAGAGTAAAAGGAGCGCATATAAATTGGATCACAGCTGACCTCATTCAAATGTACCAGTTTCGGGATTCATTGTGGTCAAAGTTCAAGCATACTGGCTGTATGACTATGAACGATCACTGTGTATATAGACAATGGCAAAATATATGCACTAAACAAACAAAATTGACCAAGGCCCAATATTTCTGTAAAAATCTGAACAATAACATATCAAACCCTAGAACGTTTTGGAAAGTCATAAATAACTTACACACTCCCCCAATCCACTCCCAACCCTCCACTGTCAAAGTGGACAACCAAACCCTGCAACTTCTCTTAGAAGTAGGAAATGTCTTTAACAATTATTTTGTCAGATGCTCCACCACCCCTGATTGACGAACTAATAAATGACACACATCCTGAAACAACAAATGTGAATCAGGCCCCACTAAATCTGCAAAGACCCAATATAGAGAAGTTACATTTTAGACCTGTACCCATCAATGTCATTAAGAAGCACCTTAGTAATCTAAAAATGAAAAACCAGTCTGGAACTGATCAAATCCCAGCAATGCTATTGAAGCTCAGTGCACCGGCAATTGCTAAACCTGTCACAACCCTAATTAATGAATCCTTTGTGTCTGGGTACATACCCAAACTATGGAAGACTGCAAGAGTAGTTCCTATCCATAAGTGGTGAGTTGGTTACTAACTATCGACCAATATCCAGTACTTTAGAGGTTAAGCAAGCCGAGTAGTCAGACAGGTAGAGTTCAGTAACGTTATGACAATCCAGTACTTTAGGAGTTAAAGGGACAGTATACACTCATTTTAATATAACTGCATGTAATAGACACTACTATAAAGAATAAGATGCACAGATACTGATATATAAATCCAGTATAAAACTGTTTAAAAACTTACTTAGAAGCTCTCAGTTTAGCTCTGTTGAAAAGGTAGCTGGAAAGCCCACTACTATAAAGAATAAGACCCTCCCCCTTCTTTTGCATATGAAAAGACCCTTTACACAAACAGGAGCAAGCTGGAGAAGGTAGCTGACGATATTCTCATAAAACTTTGGGTCTTGGTTCCTTTCCTGGTTGTTTGGTGTACTAAATGATTCCTATTTAGTTGCCGCTTGGTTACTCTTGCTTTATATATATATATATATATATATATATATATATATATATATTTATATCAGTTGTAAAGGTATTGGAACAGAGGTGATGTGGTGTTCAGTGTAGTTGAAGACCCTCAGATGTCTGAGGGGGGTGGCGCTACCTATGTGTAAGCCGCCACTCTAGGCCTCTATCGTCCCATGCCGGGCTCTGGCTTCAAAGATACAGCAAAATCTTTCAAGATGTAGGGTTCTACTAAGCAGAATAGCAAAGTAGATGTTAGGTGGTATTGTTGCGCTGTGGGGACTCTCATATAACCGGCGGATTGTTGAGTGTTCAGCAGGAGCTCGGGGAAAGTGCGACCATGCATTGTATGCATGCATTGACCATTTTTGTAATCTACAGATCATACTGAACTTCCAGATACCAGATGTGCTGAGAACTATACAAGCTAACTGATGCAGTGCAAGGCATTCCATACACTGATGCTAGCAGTTAGAGAATATGGGCTATAGGATCGCTTCAGTGAGTCCATAAATTCAACTTGTGAAGAGAATGCTCAGAGATGGAAGAAGAGGGGGAAGGGAGATTTTCTTTTCTTTATAACTGCCTATAGTCTGAGACACTGAGTTAGACTCCTTTCCTCTCATCAGTTGTTAGTGTACTATTGTATTATTTTCACAATTACACATTAGCCGCTACTTACCAAGCTATGTAGCATAAGACATCCTTTAATTGTATTTTTCGCTAGTGCTTTGTTTGTATTCACAATTTCTTAAAGTTTTTGTTAGTTCACCCTATTGTGGTTTCTATTTTATATATCTGCTATTATGCTGCAAATTGTTTGACACAATATGGTGTGTTATAGATGTGCAGACATAATATTAGCTCTTATACTCTGTCAACTATATAACGACGGTCATTTTCTCCCCACTGTCCTTTATGGCTGCTGCTGTGCTGTTTGCGGCAGATACATGCTTAGCCTGTCTGATATTTGGTATTGTTTGGATGTTTTCTACATAGCTGATGTTATACCTTATAAGACCTATGATTCTAGTTTTGAGTTTTACATTGCTTTATTATAAAATATCTCACTAAATTGATTGCCACCTAACAACTTTACATAAATCTAATATTTAAAGTGAAGGTAAAGTTAGCTCTATTGTATAATTATATATTAAAATACTCACAAAATGAATGCTAGTTTCATTCATCATTTTTTTTAATTTTGCATATTAACTCGTTATCACTGTTTTTGCATTGAATTTTCAACGCTTTCAAAACAACCCAAAATGTTTTTTGTTTTTTTCTTCTTGCCGGTCACGTTCTTGCAAAAGCCAATTGAAAATCAACATTTGACGTCACTGCACTATTTGACGATGTGCGCATGCATTGCCATTATTTCCTCTTCCTTATAAGAAAAGCTTGTTTAGCGCATGCACAATACTGATTTCTTCAAGTAACTATTGAATACGTTGACTTGAAAGACAAAGGATTGACGCCTGCGCTTTGAGTTAGAAAAGAGTATCAAGACTACAGCTTAAATCACAATGGTTAGAGCACCGCTATGTAATGTAGCACAGTAGTATACAAATAATATGTTTTTGCTGAAGGATGTCTCCAAAAATCAGCGGATTATCAGAGGTTCAGCCAGAGCTCTGGAAAGTGTGACCACTCAGGATTGCTGTTAAGACACGATCGCTCACTATCGTAATTTTTTTTCCTATGCTCTCTTTAATGTCATTTTCATATTTCAATCCCAGTGCCAGTTATTGAAGCTCTGCATCTCCACACTGTGCTATTTTAGATCTTAAAGGGACACTGAACCCAAAATTTTTGTTTTGTAATTCAGATAGAGCATGCAATTTTAAGCAACTTTCTAATTTACTCCTATTATCAATTTTTCTTTGTTCTCTTGCTATCTTTATTTGAAAAAGAAAAAAGAAGGCATCTATGCTTTTTTTTTTTGGTTCAGTACTCTGGACAGCAATTTTTTATTGGTGGATGAATTTATCCACCAATCAGCTAGGACAACCCAGGTTGTTCACCAAAAATGGGCCGGCATCTAAACTTACATTCTTGCATTTTAAATAAAGATACCAATGGAATGAAGAAAATTTGATAATAGGAGTAAATTAGAAAGTTGCTTAAAATTTCATGCTCAATCTGAAGCATGAAAGAAATTTTTTGGTCACAGTGTACCTTTAAGTATTCTCACACCTTGTGACATAATCAGTGAACACTCGTAGATGAGTGATCATTTTTATATTAAGTACATAAATGTAAATCTTCTGCTCTCTATCATGCGAGCTAAACCAAAGTGCAAGGTTATATCTTTAAACGGCAACGTTGCTGATCTCTGCATGCACACCACTTCTGTCGAGTGTGCATTTCAAGATGGGGGCGTCCATTATGAAGATGTAGAGCCTCACCAACTGGCATCTGAATGGCTTTGAAGAGCACTGCAAGAGGAAAAACAATATGAATGGGAGTGCATAGCACCCAGCAGCACCGCCTTAGAACTGACACTGCTCACAACACCCCTTAACAAATTGGTTTATTTAAAAGGGCATTAAACCTTTTCCCTACCGGTATAATTCTAATAGTCCTTTAAAGTTAGACAAATCAGACACTTTAGGGATATATGATGTACATATGTTTTGTATTGCAGATATGACCAGGGGTTTTAATGTAAATGTTGGCTTTGAGACTGTAAAATATGATTGTATGGCTTTAGGTCAGCACACTGTGCTGCAACAGACATTCTTCGTAACACACAGGATTTCAATTTTAAGAGCTATCTAGTTTAGCAAAGTAAAGGTTGTAATATACAAGGTATAGCCTGCACTCTGTCCCCAAATAGATGCTGAGAGCGGGTTTTGGTAAAAATCTTTAAGGGAATCCTCTTATATATAAATGTCTAATCAGTTAAGGGGATGGTCTTCATACCTTACACAAATAACCCTTATTATCACATAAGCAGGTGGCTACATATTGCATATTAGGAGGAAAAATAATTCCTGTGCACATTCTTAATTCTAATTATTATCTACCAAGTATAAAGTACTGTCATATTTTTTTAAACACATTAACAACAACATTTCCACCATCTTACCCAGGAATTTAACATTTAATGAGTTCAAAATGTATTTAGGGGAAGAAGAAAGAACAAAGTTACATTTTATGGAGGGTTCAAATTATATATCAATGTGAAGATTACCTGATTTTCCGCCTATAACCAGTTTTGCAGTGAATGGATAGCAGTAAACAATCAGGACAACAGAGTAATCCATGTAGAGACCAGGGGACCGAATTATCAAGCTACGAATGGAGCTTAATGCCCCTGTTTCCGCACGAGCCTTCAGTCAACTCCAAATGTTGTATTATCTAAAAAGATAAATAATCCCTTTATTACCCATTCCCCAGTGGTTTATATTTTTTTTTACCTCTGTGATTACCTTGTAACTAAGCCTCTTCGGACAGCCTCCTTATCACATGGCTATATATTTATTATCTATTGACTTGCATTTTAGCCAATTAGTGCTGTATTGTGCACAACTTTGGGAGTGAGCACAATGTTATCTATATGGCCTACATGAATTAGCAATCTCTTGTTGTGATAAGAGACTGTCTGTAGTGGCTTAGAAACAGGCAGATATTTAGAGGTTTAAATGCTATAAAGTATATTAAAGTGATGGTAAATCATAGCATTTGTAAAATGCTAGGATTTACCATTGGTACAAATAAACGGGGACTCATTAAGTATAAAATACTTGATGCTGAAAGCTCCTTTATTTGTTTGAAGAGTTCGAAGCGCTAACGCATCAGGGTGCCCATGGCAGAATGCTATTTTGCTGAGAGGTGACGTTTTCACCATGCGGGCTATCCGGCTTGGCGCCAGTTGGATCGCACGGCTATTGGCTAAGAGGTGGAAACCTCACCTCTCAGCAAAATAGTGTTCTGCCGTGGGCTGCTTAAGGAGCTCAGTGCAGTGAACGCTTAAAACAAATAAAATAACTTTTTACCTTGAAGTATTTTATACTTCATGACTGAAAGTCCCCTTTATTTGTTCCAGTAGTAAATCCTAGCATTTCACAAACTATAGTATTTACCATCACTTTAAAATAGCAATGTTGGTTGAAAATCTGGGTAATGGGTAGTAAAAGAGTTATCTTTCTTTCTTTCTTTCTTTCTTTCTTTCTTTCTTTCATATAATTAGCAAGAGTCCATGAGCTAGTGACGTATGGGATATACATTCCTACCAGGAGGGGCAAAGTTTCCCAAACCTTAAAATGCCTATAAATGCACCCCTCACCACACCCACAATTCAATTCAGTTTTACAAACTTTGCCTCCCATGGAGGTGGTGAAGTAAGTTTGTGCTAGCTTCTACGTTGATATGCGCTTCGCAGCAGGCTGAAGCCCGGTTTTCCTCTCAGAGTGCAGTGAATGTCAGAGGGATGTGAAGAGAGTATTGCCTATTTGAATACCATGGTCTTCCTCTAGGGGATCTATTTCATAGGTTCTCTGTTATCGGTCGTAGAGATTTCTTCTCCTACCTCCCTTTTCAGATCGACGATATACTCTTATATACCATTACCTCTACTTATTCTCGTTTCAGTACTGGTTTGGCTATCTACTATATGTAGATGAGTGTCTTAGGGTAAGTAAGTCTTATTTCTATTTATGACACTCAAAGCTATGGTTGGGCACTTTATATGTAAAGTTCTAAATATATGTGTTTAAACTTATATTTGCCATGATTCAGGATAATCAGTATTCCTTCCTTCAGACTGTCAGTTTAATTTTTTTTAGGAAAATGCATATAAATTTTATTTTTCTTACCTTAAAATTTTCAATTTACTTTTTTTTCAAAATTTGCGGGCTGTTAGGCTCGCGGGTACAGAAAATGCTTCTATTTATTGCGTCATTTTTGGCGCGAGACTTTTTTGGCGCAAAAATTTCATAATTTCAGGCGTCATAGTTTGCGCCGGAAGTTTTCACGTAATTGCGTCCTTTTTTTGACGTATGTGTATTGCGGACGTTTTTTTGGCGCCAAAAAATATGGGCGTCATTCTTGGCGCCAAAAAATGTGGGCGTCATTCTTGGCGCCAAAAATGTGGGCGTCATACTTGGCGCCAGTTTTTTTCACATTATTTCAGTCTCACTTTTTAGTTGCTTCTGGTTTTCTAGAGGCTTGTTTAATTTTGCATTTTTTCCCATTCCTGAAACTGCCATTTAAGGAATTTGATAATTTTGCTTTATATGTTGTTTTTTCTTTTACATATTGCAAGATGTCACTTGTGTGACTTATCTATTTCTGATGAGGATCTATCTGGTTCAGAAGATTCTACCTCAGATATTGACACTGATAAATCTTCATATTTGTTTAAGATGGAGTTTATTCATTCTTTACTTAAAGAAGTATTGATTGCATTAGATATAGAGGAGTCTAGTCCTCTTGATATTAAAACTAATAAGCGTTTAAATTCAGGTTTTTAAACCTCATGTAGTTATTCCAGAAGTTTTTCCAGTTCCTGATGCTATTTCAGAAGTAATTTCTAGGGAATGGAATAGTCTGGGTACATTTACTCCTTCTCCAAGGTTTAAGAAATTGTACCCTTTGCCATCTGATAGATTAGAGTTTTGGGAGAAAATTCCCAAAGTTGATGGGGCTATCTCTACTCTTGCTAAACGTACTACTATTCCTAAACGTACTACTATTCCTACAGCAGATAGTACTTCGTTTAAAGATCCTTTAGATAGGAAGCTTGAATCCTTTCTAAGGAAGGCTTATTTATGTTCAGGTAATCTTCTTAGACCTGCTATTTCTTTGGCTGATATTACTGCAGCTTCAACTTTCTGGTTGGAGGCTTTAGCGCAACAAGTGTCAGACCATAATGCTTATAGCATTGTTAAACTCCTTCAACATGCTAATCACTTTATTTGTGATGCCATTTTCTATATCATTAGAATTGATGTCAGGTATATGTCTTTAGCTATTTTAGCCAGAAGAGCTTTATGGCTTAAGTCTTGGAATGCAGATATGACTTCTAAGTCAACTTTGCTTTCTCTTTCTTTCCAAGGTAATAAATTATTTGGTTCTCAGTTAAACTCAATAATTTCAACTGTTACTGGGGGGAAGGGAGCCTTTTTACCTCAGGATTACAAATCTAAAGGTAAATATAGGGCTGCTAATCGTTTTCGTTCCTTTCGTCAGAATAAGGAACAAAAGGACCCTTCCTCTAAATGAACAGTTTCCGTTTGGAAACCTTCTCCAGTCTGGAATAAATCCAAGCCTTTTAGAAAGTCAAAACCAGCTCCCAAATCCGCATGAAGGTGCGGCCCTCATTCCAGCACAGCTGGTAGGGGGCAGGTTACTATTTTTCAAAGATGTTTGGATCAATTCGATTCAAAGTCTTTGGATTCAGAACATTGTTTCACAAGGGTACAGAATAGGTTTCAAGGTAAGACCGCCTGTGAGAATATTCTTTCTTTCACGCATTCCAGTAAACCTAGTAAAGGCTCAAGCGTTTCTGAAATGTGTTTCAGATCTGGAGTCAGCTGGGGTAAATGTGCCAGTTCCAGTTCTGGAACAGGGCCTGGGGTTTTATTCAAATCTGTTCATTATTCCAAAGAAAGAGAATTCTTTCAGAACAGTTCTGGATCTAAAAATATTGAATCGTTATGTAAGGATACCAACATTCAAGATGGTGACTATAAGGACTATTCTGCCTTTTGTTCAGCAAGGGCATTATATGTCCACAATAGACTTACAGGATGCATATCTTCATATTCCAATTCATCCGGACCGTTATCAGTTCCTGAGATTGTCTTTTCTAGACAAGCATTACCAGTTTGTTGCTCTTCCTTTTGGCCTAGCAATAGCTCCAAGGATCTTTTCGAAGGTTCTCGGTGCCCTTCTTTCTGTAATCAGGGAGCAGGGTATTGCGGTATTTCCTTATTTGGACGATATCTTAGTACTTGCTCAGTCTTTACATTCTGCAGAATCTCACACGAATCAACTTGTGTTGTTTCTTCAAAGACATGGTTGGAGGATCAATTTACCAAAGAGTTCCTTGATTCCTCAAACAAGGGTAACCTTTTTGGGTTTCCAAATAGATTCAGTGTCTATGACTTTGTCTCTAACAGAAAAGAGACGTCTGAAATTGGTTTCAGCTTCTCGAAACCTTCAGTCTCAATCTTTCCCTTTGGTAGCTTTGTGCATGGAAATTTTAGGTCTCATGATTGCTGCATCGGACACAATCCCTTTTGCTCGTTTAAACATGAGACTTCTCCAGCTTTGTATGCTGAACCAATGGTGCAGGGATTATACAAAGATATCACAATTAATATCCTTAAATCCCAATGTTCGATCTTCTCTGACTTGGTGGTTGGATCACCATCGTTTAGTTCAAGGGGCCTCTTATATTCATCCAACCTGGACTGTGATCTCAACAGATGCGAGTCTTTCAGGTTGGGGAGCTGTATGGGGATCTCTGACAGCGCAGGGGGTTTGGGAATCTCAGGAGGCGAGATTACCAATCAACATTTTGGAACTCCGTGCGATTTTCAGAGCTCTTCAGTTCTGGCCTCTTCTGAAGAGAGAATCGTTTATTTGTTTTCAGACAGACAATGTCACAACCGTGGCATATATCAATCATCAAGGGGGGACTCACAGTCCTCAGGCTATGAAAGAAGTATCTCGGATACTTGTATTGGCGGAATCCAGCTCCTGTCTAATTTCTGCGGTTCACATCCCAGGTATAGACAATTGGGAAGCGGATTATCTCAGTTGCCAGACGTTACATCCGGGCGAATGGTCTCTTCACCCAGAGGTATTTCTTCAGATTGTTCAAATCTGGGGGCTTCCAGAAATAGATCTGATGGCCTCTCATCTAAACAAGAAACTTCCCAGGTATCTGTCCAGATCCAAGGATCCTCAGGCGGAAGCGGTGGACGAGTTGTCACTTCCTTGGAATTATCAACCTGCTTATATCTTTCCGCCTCTAGTTCTTCTTCCAAGAGTGATTTCCAAAATCCTAATGGAGCGTTCGTTTGTACTGCTGGTGGCTCCAGCATGGCCACACAGGTTTTGGTATGCGGATCTCATTCGGATGGCAAATTACCAACCTTGGACACTTCCGTTAAGGCCAGACCTTCTGTCTCAAGGCCCATTTTTCCATCAGGATCTCAAATCTTTAAATTTGAAGGTATGGAGATTGAACGCTTAATACTTAGTCATAGAGGTTTCTCTGACTCAGTGATTAATACTATGTTACAGGCTCGTAAATCTGTGTCTAGAAAGATATATTACCGAGTCTGGAAGACTTACATTTCTTGGTGTTCTTCACATAAATTCTCTTGGCATTCTTTTAGAATTCCTAGAATTTTACAATTTCTTCAAGATGGTTTGGATAAGGGTTTGTCTGCAAGTTCCTTGAAAGGACAAATCTCTGCTCTTTCGGTTCTTTTTCACAGAAAGATTGCTAATCATCCTGATATTCATTGTTTTGTACAGGCTTTGGTTCATATCAAGCCTGTCATTAAGTCAATATCTCCTCCTTGGAGTCTTAATTTGGTTCTGAGGGCTTTACAGGCTCCTCCGTTTGAACCTATGCATTCTCTGAATATTAAATTACTTTCCTGGAAAGTTTTGTTCCTTTTGGCCATCTCTTCTGCTAGAAGAGTTTCTGAGTTATCTGCTCTTTCTTCTGAATCTCCTTTTCAGGATAAGGCGGTGTTGCGGACTTCATTTAATTTTTTACCTAAAGTTGTGAATTCTAACAACATTAGTAGAGAAATTGTTGTCCCTTCATTGTGTCCTAATCCTAAGAATTCTCTGGAGAGATCTTTACATTCTTTGGATGTAGTAAGAGCTTTGAAATATTATGTTGAAGCTACTAAAGATTTCAGAAAGACTTCTAGTCTGTTATCTTTTCTGGTTCTAGGAAAGGTCAGAAGGCTTCTGCCATTTCTTTGGCGTCTTGGTTAAAGCTTTTTATTCATCATGCTTATGTGGAGTCGGGTAAATCCCCGCCTCAAAAGATTACGGCTCATTCTACTAGGTCAGTTTCTACTTCCTGGGCTTTTAGGAATGAAGCTTCTGTTGATCAGATTTGCAAAGCAGCAACTTGGTCTTCTTTGCATACTTTTACTAAATTCTACCATTTTTATGTTTTCTCTTCTTCTGAAGCAGTTTTTGGTAGAAAATTACTTCAAGAAGCTGTTTCAGTTTGATTCTTCTGCTTATAATTTCATTTATTTTTCATTATAAGATTAAAACTTTTTGATTTGGGAGCTCATCATATGAATCATGTAATAAGGATTGACCGATGTTAACCCAGAGGAGAGTCTTCCGGTGGGAGGTGCTGTGTGTTGTAGCACGCTGAACCTGGCGTGGTGTCCTGAGCACGGTGCACAGACAGCCTTATCCATCTCTTCCCAGTGGCCAATCTCCCGCTGTTGGTGCGGTCAAGCACCCTAGGGAGCAGGGCAGATTCTATCGGGCCCCGGCAGGAAAAAACTCTCCACTGACCTTATTTTCGGCTCGTGGTCAGAGCCACAATTTCACTACGCTGCTAAGGATTTTTTAATTACTAATACCCGGACTTGCTACTTACCTTATACAAAGCGGAGACCCAGGCTGCAGTAACAGGCA
Source organism: Bombina bombina (assembly GCF_027579735.1). Classification (NCBI taxonomy): domain Eukaryota; kingdom Metazoa; phylum Chordata; class Amphibia; order Anura; family Bombinatoridae; genus Bombina; species Bombina bombina. The sequence goes on from NC_069500.1 coordinate 207,559,049, forward strand.
GCCGGTGGGGTGCACAGGTGTTTTGCGGCGCTGCAGTGTGCGAGGAGCAGCGTGGTGACCCGGGATGAAGACAAGCCAAGAGGAAGGAGTATGCCCGTTGTGGGGTAGATGTGCCCCCTAGGGCAACGCGTAAGGCCAGAAATATCCCAGGGTTACACAGGATTACAGCGTCCGGCACTTGATAAACAGGTCTGTAGCAGTTGAAGTTCGTGGGCCAGTCCGGCATCAGTATCAAGGTCGAGCCTCCTTTCTTTTACCCAATAAGAAAGTAGAGGTGTGTAAAGGCCGGGTCTTTACGCTCTGGAGAACGATCGGAGCAAGCACAGACCCGTGTAGATCTGCGGAGCATTACAGGAGCCTGTTTGGGTCGATAAGAGAACGGCTAGACATAATCCGATCTGAAGGGGATAAGAGAGAAGCAAGCAATTGTGAAACCTCAGTGCGTCTATGTTTTGGTGGTTGGCAGTGCACTCACAATTGCTGTATGGATAAGAGTTTGTTGTCTTGTTGCCCTGAAACAAACTCAAAGTATTACTTTTGCTTGAATTAAAACAAACACAAGAAATTGTGCCTCTTTATTCGCCTATTCTCCGCTGCTGACGCTAAGGGGATTTCTCCTATCGGGCAACTGTGGAAGGAATAGGAAATCGTCTAGCCAGGCTCTGGTCAGGTTGTTTACTATTGCAACGATAACCGTCCTCGAAGTGACTGGTGAAGCCAAGGTACTGTTGTTTTTGTTTCTTTAATATCCTGTATTGCCATTTAAATCTGAAGTGAGACTACTCGGATATCCCTGGATTTAAGTTGTCAAGAGACTAGCAGGACATTTGTCAAGAAAAGACAATTTTCTACCCTCATATAAAGATCATTCTATTTAGATTACTGCTTTACAGTGCCTCTTTGTTAAAATATCAAGGTAACTTGACCACTTGGAACTGTAAAAATTCTTTTCTGCAGAAGGACTTACTGAGGAATCAATCCTTTGAAAGGACATTTATTGTGTTTTTTTCTCTCTTTTTTTTTTTTTTTTTTTTTTTGTTGATTGTTCCTGGTCTATATAAAATCAAGGTTATAGCTTTGAAATATTTTCTCTTAAAGAAGGTGTTTAAATTAGGACTGGCGATATACTCTAATATTGAAACCTCTTATACAGTTTTTTACCAAAATTTACTATACAGCGGCTAAAATTAGGTATCTAAGATTTTCTCCTTTCTCTAACCACATTCATTTACTTAGGTATATATCCATATACATATAAAAAGGAGGAGAGAGGCTGGGGGAGGGAGGAGGGGGGGAAAGGGGGGAAAACTTCTTCACATACTCGAATTTTTTGTTCCCCTTTGGGAAATATCACGTCTCATAACACGCGTCACTAATTGTGCTTTTCAAAGTTATCGAAAGTTGTAGATAGCTTTCTTCTTTTCTCTCCTACACATCACTACCATTGGTGGTAACACACTCAATTGGAGCGCTTTTTTTTGGGGGGGTTCTTGTAGGGGCTTTTGGTTTTTTTTTTTTTTTTTTCTTTTTCCTCCCTTTTCATTTTCTTTTTCTCTTTTCCCCAATACTCTCACTCCTCACAACCGGAAGCAGATAAATTTTTTTCTCACGATATCTTCACTTTTCACAATAGAAAGTAGTTAATTTTCACTTTTTCACTCACACTCCCCTTTTTTTTTTTTTTTTGTCCCTCTCTTTTTCCCTCCATACTTTCATTCCTCACAACCGGAAGCAGATAATTCTCACTTTTCCACATACTCCCCTCTCCCCATTTTTTTTTTTTTTTTTTTTTTCTTCTCACGATATCTTCACCTTTCACAATAGAAAGTAGTTAATTTTCACCTTTTCACTCTCACTCTCCCCTGTTTTTTTGTGTTTTTTCACTTCTCCCAACAGGTAATAGTCAATTCGCACCTTTTCACATACACCCCCCTTCTCCCCTCTTGTTCTCTCCCTTGCCTTTTATGGAAAAATTTGTAACCCAAGCTAAAGCATCTTCGCCTAGGATGCTGGCTAAAGCCAAAGACAAAAAAAACTAGACAGGGCGACCCTAGTTTAAATAGCTCTAGCGAGACACTCTCTAATATAAATGACACGCAGATGCTAATCTCTCATTTAACTGATTTATTCACACCACAATTTGAAATAATAAAGGCCGAGTTAGGCACAATCTCATCAGTAATTTCTAATCTATCCATAGAAGTGAAACAATTTTCTAATAGAATGCTAGAGATGGAGAACAGAGTATCTGAGCTAGAAGACCAAGCTAATGGCCAAACTGATATTATATCTAAACAGAGCTCTAAAATTACTAATTTACAATCGCGTCTGGACGACCTGGAAGATCGTTCCAGACGCAATAATATTCGAATTATTGGTCTACCTGAGATTCCAGAATTTCAAGATTTATATCAGTTTACATCCTTTACTCTGCCTCAGGCTCTAGGTATTCCACAACAGAGGCTTCCCATAGTTATAGAAAGAGCCCACAGAACAGGCATAAAAAAACCCCAGCTTGAGGGATCTCGTTCAAACAGAATGTGTATTTTCAGAATCTTGAATTATCAAGATAAAGTTGAATTTCTTAGATTATTTAAAAAAAGAACCGAACCACTTATGTTTGGAAATAACAAAATTTTATTATTTCAAGATTACTCGGCAGAAACCTCTCTAAAAAGAAAGATAATGGCACCATTCTGCTCGCAACTCATTGATAAAGGCTATAATGCGTGGATGGTATATCCAGCCAGTGTAATTGTTGAACAGGATGGTGCAAGAAAAATCTTTCGAGAGAAGGGAGAGGTTAAAACAATAACATACCACCTATTTAGTTCAGGCGGTTACCTGGTCCCGTATAAATGAAGAGTGTATTAGCAGATAAAGTCCTTTTTTTTCGTTTTTGGAATGCATTACTGAAAAAGAATCAGGCTCTTTGGTTTTTTATCTTTATCAGATGTGGTGTCTTTTTTTTTTTTTTTTTTTCTTCTCTTTCTCTTTTTTTCCTTTTTTTTTCTTTTCCTACGGGCCCGCAAGGGGAACCTCTATCTGTCTGGTAGTTAAGGCTCGGTAATGGATATTAAATTTCTATCTTGGAATGTATGGGGGATTGTCTCTCCTATGAAACGTAAGTTGATTATTAAATTATTGGCTAAACAAAAACCAGATATTGCTTTTATTCAAGAGACTCATCTCACAGAGCAGGAAGTTGCTAAACTTAAGATACAATGGGTGGGAGAGGTATTTGCGTCCTCTTTGAGCAGGAGAAAATGTGGAGTAGCAATTTTGATTAATAAAGCCCTGGAGTATAAGGTTATACAGATGGAGACAGATACAGCTGCAAGGTTTATGCTAATCCAAATTATTATTAATAAAATTAAATATGTGCTCTGTAATGTTTATGGTCCGAATAAATTTTGCAGAGACTTTTGGGAGAGTATTAAAATTAAATTGTTCCCTTTTATAAACGAGAACCTTATAATAGCCGGAGACTTTAACTTGGTTATGTGTCCAGAAATTGATAGATTCTCAGGGAAGAACTTTCCTGAGAATAGGAGAAGCTCTAAATACTTCACCAAATTTTGCCATAAATTACACCTTACCGATATCTGGCGATCTCTTAATCTGGACTTATTAGGTTTCACGTGTGAATCTAAGGCACACAGGACATTTGCCAGGATAGATTTATTTTTAATTTCCGAATCACTTTCAATTTGTAAATTGGAGGCTGGAATAGGGGAGATTGTGACCTCGGACCACTCAATTATATCTTTAACCCTGAAATCCCATGATAATAATAAAAATAAAATGCCTAGGGCATTTTTTTACCCATGTTATCTTTATAATAATCCTAGATATATTCATTGGTTAAAACAGGCATGGAAGGATTATAGTACTCGTAATATCTCTTACTTTCATAAGATTGAAACCTTTTGGGAGGCTTCAAAAGCGGTATTACGTGGTGAAATTATGTCATTTCTAGATATTAAAAACAAGAAACAACGTGCACGAGATCTACAAATTACTAAACAGGTCCAAAATGCCTATAAAAAATACCATGGAGATCGATCTACTAGGAACTGGGATAACTATACAGCGCTAAGAAAGGAAAGGGATATATCTATAGCTCAAAAACATCTAGAAGAAGAGACCAAAATTAATCTATATTTCAGAAGCTTCCATGGTAGTTCCGCTAAAAATTTAGCTAGATTAGTCAAAATAAGGAAAAAGAAAAACCTGATTTCTTGTATTAAGGAAGACGATAAAAGATATACTAATACAGAAGAGATATGTGAAGTTTTCTTTAAGTATTATACACGTTTATATTCTAAACAGGAAAGTAACTCCATTAATCAAGCTAATTTTTGGGATAAGGTTATCCTTCCTCAGTTACAGCAAGAAGATTTAGAATCTTTGAATGCCCCGATTACTTCTGAAGAAATATTAAAAGCTATTAGTGCATCTAAATTGAAGAAAGCCGCAGGCCCTGACGGGTTTCCTGCGGAGTTCTATAGATGTTTAGCGGCTGAAGTATCTCCAGTCTTAGAGAAATTGTTTAACTGTTACTATATCTCTAATCAACCAATCTCAGCTCGGTTTACAGCGGCAAATATTTCATTAATCTTGAAAAAAGGGAAGAACCCAGAAGATCCAGCCTCATATAGGCCAATTTCCGTCCTTAATGCGGATTATAAGATCTTAATGTCTATTGTTGCTACTAGACTTACAGGGTGCCTGGACAAACGTATACATCCCGATCAGGTCGGATTTATGTCCGCACGAAATTCTACTAAAAATATTAGGAGATTAATCACGTTGGTTGATTTTAGTTGGAATAGCGATCAGTTTAAAGATAGAAAAAGGTCAAATGATAATGCAGTCCTTACTTTGGATGCAGTAAAGGCTTTCGACAGTATAGCTTGGGCCCATCTGTTTAAAACCTTAGAGAAATTTGGCTTTGCAGATAAGTTCTTATATTTCATCCAGAAAATCCACTGGAAACCAGAATCTTACTTATTGGTCAATCGGACGCTCTCCCCTAGGATAATATTGGAAAGAGGGACGAGACAGGGTTGCCCGCTCTCGCCCCTTTTGTTCAATATTGCTCTTGAGCCGTTGGCAATTAGATTGAGAGAAACCCTTCCGGGAATACCAGATCTAGACCCAAACCTAAAAGTTTTACTATATGCGGACGACATTTTAATATGTCTACAGAACACCAGAGACACAATTCCTGAGGTTATAAATATATTGGAGGAGTTTAGCTCCTTCGCGGGATTTAAGTCTAATCTGGATAAAAGTGAGTTTATGTGGCTAGGCAAGCAGGCTAATCGACAAACTAATTCAATGTTCCGCACAGTCTCTGCTATAAAATATTTGGGTTTGGAGATTCATAAAAATCCCAAATATTGGTACTCAGCCAATATTGACCCACTTTTCCGGAAGATCAAAGAAGATCTTGAGTTATGGAGGGCTCTCCCTTTATCTATCGCTGCATCTATTAATCTGATCAAAACAATAATTTTTCCACGGATTCTATATCCCTTACAAAATCTTCCTTTAATTCTTACAAATAAAGACTTAAATAGATTGAATTCTTGGTTTTCCAAGTTCATTTGGAAAGCCAAAAAACCACGTATATCATTGGAAAAATTGTCTCAAAAATATGATAATGCGGGGTTAGCTTTCCCTAACATCAGATATTATAATATTGCAACCTTGTCCAAAATAGCTATAGATTGGATAGCACAAACAAATAGGGTTACTTCACTTGAGTCGGAATCTAGATTGATCCATCCTTGGTCTTTGAAGGCTCTTTTACATTGTCCACTAAAAGAACTACCACGAGAAGTTTTTCTATTACAATCTTTTAAAAACCCGATAAGCGCATGGCAGAAATTTTGTACCATACTGGCATTGAATCCCTTTTTTTCTGAATTTTTACCTATAAGAGCTAACCCGTGTTTTTTGCCAGGAATAGATCAAAAAGTATTTCTGGAATGGCAGGACAGAGGCCTTAAGGATATTGTCCAGTTATTGGACGATCAATGCCAGATCCTTCCATGGGAAACCATTCTATCAAAATATTCATTAGGAAGAGGGAATCGGTTTGCTTATTTCCAGGTCCGTCATTATATTACCTCTCAAAGCTGGTATTCTTCAATTAGGTTTGGGTGGTCCGAGGTTAAAATCTTTATTCAAAAATTTATAGCTGGAGATACTTCAATTTCATTAATTTATGATATAATGCTTGCTAAGCAGGGCACTCTGCTGAGTGAAAAACTGGTTAATTCATGGATCAATTCTATCCCTACAATTGATCAAGAGATGATTACAGGTAGTTGTAAATTGGTAGCTAAATATCCTATAGCGGTAAACTGGAAAGAATCTCATATTAAATTAATGAATAAATTTTATCTACCCCCAGCCAGGCTAGCAAAATTTTACCCTCTTAAGAAGGCCGATTGCCCGCGGTGCTTATACAGTGTAGCAGATCTTGTTCACATGTTATGGAGCTGCCCTAAAATAAAACAACTATGGCAGAAAGTCCAGTTTTGGTTTAATAGGCTTTATAATGGGGATTATTTGTTATCTCTGCAAGAGGTTATATGCTTGATAAGGGATCCCATATCAGACTCCAAAAGTCGGATTTTGAATACCATTATACTAATTGTTAGATATAACATCTTTAAGTCCTGGATCGCTAAGAAGTCCCCTAGTTTAGGGGTAATTCTTAAAGGGATTCAATCTCAAATTTTATATGAATATTTTCATTTATCACAAGCCACAGAGAAAAAAATTAAGATATTTCTGACAGATTGGGCACCAATCATTAAAACTTATACATTGCAACTTCAGCAGCTGATCTTGTCTCCATTTGTTTCTTCCATTAGTTTTGCTGAGTTAGTCCTGCTTCAAGTATTTCCAGGATCATGGATAAGGAATTTTAGAGATATTCCATAAATTTATGAGCTATCATCCCTAAGAGGGAGCCTTGCGGGCTCGGAGGTTATTTTTTATTTTTTTTTTCTCTCTCTCTCTCTCTCTCTCTCTCTCTCTTCCCTTTTTCTTTTTCTCTGTTTTGCGTTTTCTATGTTCTATGTGTGAGAAATTCTCCTAAAAAACCCCAACATTGTATACAACTATACTACAGATGATAATCTATTGGTAGCAGTTAGTAGAACAGTAGAAGAGTTTATTTTAATATACCATTATCAATGTTAATTCTACTTAACTGTGTATTGATTGACTTTTGTTTGTTAATTTTACTGTATTGCTCGGTATGGAGCTGAGATATGTAAATACATATAAATGTATACTCTGTTGGATATAAATAAAAAGTTAAAAAAAAAACTTTTTGATTTGGGTTGTGGATTATTTTTTCAGCGGAATTGGCTGTCTTTATTTTATCCCTCCCTCTCTAGTGACTCTTGCGTGGAAGTTCCACATCTTGGGTATCTGCTATCCCATACGTCACTAGCTCATGGACTCTTGCTATTTACATGAAAGAAAACATAATTTATGTAAGAACTTACCTGATAAATTCATTTCTTTCATATTAGCAAGAGTCCATGAGGCCCACCCTTTTTGTGGTGGTTATGATTTTTTTTGTATAAAGCACAATTATTCCAATTCCTTATTTTTGATGCTTTCACTCCTTTCTTATCACCCCACTTCTTGGCTATTCGTTAAACGGAATTGTGGGTGTGGTGAGGGGTGTATTTATAGGCATTTTAAGGTTTGGGAAACTTTGCCCCTCCTGGTAGGAATGTATATCCCATACGTCACTACCTCATGGACTCTTGCTAATATGAAAGAAATGAATTTATCAAGCAAGTTCTTACATAAATTATGTTTTTTGGTGTAGACTGTCTCTTTAAAGGTGCCAGATACTAAAGCCCCGCCTCTTCATACTGAGTGCCGCTATCTTGGAGCTCAGGTATTCTCACAGCCTGTGACAGAAGAAGTGCAAACTCACAGATTAATGTGGTTCCCCACTTTTTTTCACAGCTTTATAATGTGCTTCAGGTTAGGGTGCATGATACAAAGAAGGAGCTGTACATTTTTGCTGTGGCTGCATTGTTATATATTATTATTCAGTGCTTTATTAAAATATATTTTGTGCAACTGTAAAACTGTGTAAAAAATCTATAATCGCGTTTGTAACGCGCCCGTTGGTTTTGCCAGTTGCACACACATCCTCTAAGGCAGTGATCTTCAACCTTTTTTTTGCCGTGGCACATTTTTTTACATGATGAAGTATACACAATCCTAATGCTTTAAATATAAGGGCAATATTCCCCAATTGGCTAATTTATCACCACTCCATTCGATAGCCAGATCGTAACTTATTCCTTTCCCATAAGTCCTTAAGCCCCAGCCCCATTAATTCCCCCTGGTACTTAACCCATAGTTGTGCTGCTGCTTCCTGGTGCATGCTGCGATCCTGGGTGCTGCTGCCCTGCACTGGCCTGGGGAGGGGGTGCTGTTGACCGCTGTTGGGGTAAGTTCTGGCTCATGAACAAAACACTTTACTTTTTCCTTTGCAAAGATAAGCCACAGAAATAGTGTACAGTGGAGAAGAGAGAGAACGTAATGGTGCTATGCAGTCACACTGCCAATAAGAACCCCCAATGTTGCCTGATGAAAAAGGAGAATGGGAGAGCCGAGAGTGCTAAACCTTTATAATGGTTGTAGTTGAGGCTTTACCACTTTTTGTCCAGCAGCGCTACTGAGTTGTGCTCCTGACTCGGCTTAGCTCGCTCCACATTAATCTTTTTATTCATAATGTGTAGTTATTTATGCCGAGTCAGAAAGGGCAACTCAGTATCATGACTGGACAAAAAGTTGTAAAGAGTCTGTACCGATGATGTGAAGCTGATCTGCTGGCGGGGACTTGGAGCCCACAGCCCCCCGGGTACTTACCGCCATGGTTGTTGTCCTGCTCCTAGGTGCTACCAGTGCTGCTGGGTGCTGCTGCCCTGGCCAGGGGAGATATGTTCCGCCGGTTCTATACCGTTGCGCTGCCATGAACCAATGAATGCTGAGCTGAATATGGGAGCAACTCAGTAGCGTGCGCGCGGCTGATCAAAAAAGTTTAAAATTCTGAACCAGTCAGCGTGATGCTGATCTGCTGGCGGAACGCTGTGACATGTGTGACAGTGTGAATGTAGAAGGGATGAGCTTGAAAGCGTGCACTTAAGTTAACTTGTTACTGTTCCCACTTCCCTCTCTCATTCACAGGACATTGCACATGATAACACATCATTCTGCTTAATTATGAACTGCAGCATAACTAAAATGATGATGAAATAAAAAAATACCTGAGGATCTCTCACGGCACACTACTGTGCCACGACACACTGGTTGAAAATCACTGCTCTAAGGAATATTGGCTGCGTGAGGCAGCCAAAAGAATGGTGGCTGCATGCGCAGCCTAAAGAATCCACCTAGATGCAGCGAAGGGTGGATTCTTTCACCACCCTGACATTTTCGAAATCCACCTGGATGCAGCGCAGGCAAACCCAAAGCCTTAAAAAAAAAAACACGCAACCGCCTGCATGAAATAACTAAAAAAAACACGTAACCACCCGCAAGAAATAAACATAAAAACATGTAACTGCCCTCACGAAGTATAACAAAAAAAACGAACCTCCCGCACAAAGTATTAACAAACACCTAAGCCATCAACCCCCACATCGCAAAATAATAAAGTTATCAACCCCTAATCTGCAAACAACATAAATAAAATATTAACTCCTAAACCGCCAACCCCCCACATTGCAACAAACCTAATTAACCTATTAACCCCTAAACAGTGCAATAACCCTAATTAATATATTAACCTCTATACCGCCAACCCCCCACAACGCAAATAACTTATTTATTACTAAGCCCCCTAACCTGACACCCCCTAAATTAAGACGAATTACTACTAAATTACAATTCAAATTAAAAAAAAACTAACATTAAATTACAAAAAATAAAAAGTCTAACATTACATAAAAAAATAAACAAAATTATCAAAAATAATTTTTTTTATACCTAATCCCTATGAAAATAAAAAAGCCCCCCCCAAAATAAAAACACCCCCTAATCTAAACTACAAATAGCCCTTAAAAGGGCCTTTGTAGGGCATTGCCCTAAGTTAAACAAAGATTTTACCTCTTAAAATACTAAGTCCCCCCTAACAGTAAAAACCCCCCAAAATAAAAAAACCTAACGCTAAAAAACTAAACTACCCATTGCCCCTAAAGGTGCATTTGTATTGGCATTCAGCTTTTTTACTGCCCTTAATAGGGCAATCAGCTCTTTTTCAAGCCCAAAAAAACCTAATCTTTAAAAAAAAAAAAAAAAAAAAACCACCCCAAAAATTTAAATAAAAAAGCCTAAACCTAAGCCGTAAATAGGTACTCACTGTTCCTGAAGTCCGGCAGAGGTCTTCTTCCAGATGGATCCACCATCTTCTATCTTCATCCGGAGTGAAGGTGGCCGAGCGGAGGTGCGGAGCTGTGTTCCAGATACCTGAAAGGTCAGCAGCGGTCCTCGGCGGCGTGGAGGCTCCACTTCATGCCATCGTCTGTCGCACACTGAAGATTGAATGCAAGGTACCCCATATTTTTTGGGGTACCTTGCATTCCTATTGGCTGAAATTTTGAAATCAGCCAAAAAGATGAGAGCTACTGAAATCTTATTGGCGGATTTGAACAGCCAATAGGATTTCAGTAGCTCTAATCCTATTGGCTGCTTTCGAAATTTCAGCCAATAGGAATGCAAGGTACCCCAAATTGATTGCGGTACCTTGCGTTCAATCTTCAGTGTACGACGGACATCGGATGAAGAGGAGCTTCCATGCCGCCGAGGACCGCCACCGTTGAGGACCGCCGCTGAGGATCCACGCATCTGGGAAAACAGCTCCGCACCTCCGTGCCGCCTTCGTTCCGGATGAAGATAGAAGATGATGGAGCCGCCTGGAAGAAAACCTCCGCCGGACTTCAGGAACAGTGAGTACCTATTTGGGGCTTAGTCTTAGGCTTTTTTTTTATTTTTTAGGTGGTTTTTTTTTTAGATTATGTTTGTTTGGGGCTGGAAAAGAGTTGATTGCCCTTTTAAGGGCAGTAAAAGTGCTGAATGCTCTTTTAAGGGCAATGCCCATTCAAATGTCCCTTTAGGGGCAATGGATAGTTTAGTTTTTTTTTAGTGTTAGGTTTCTTTATTTTGGAGGGGTTTGGTGGGTGGGGGATTTTACTGTTAGTGGGTAATTGGTAATTTTTGTAAGTAAAAGAGCTGTTTAACTTAGGGCAATGCCCTACAAAATGCCCTTTTAAGGGGGTGTTTTTATTTTAGGGGGATTTTTTTTATAGGGGTATTAGTTTAGGTTAAAATTGTTTATTTTGGATAGCTTTGTTTATTTTTTCTGTAATTTTACTTTTTTTAAACATAGACTGCCTTCTGGGAAGCCTTATCGCCTAATGCAAAAATATAATGCTCATATGTATCATGAATTCTAACTCAAAGCGAATGATACAGCTGTAAAAAAGTGGACACTATTACTGATCTGTGAGTGTGCATTGCTTCTGTCACAGGCTGTGAGAATACCTGATCTCCAAGATGGCTGCACCCAGTATGAAGAGGCGGAGCTTTAGTATCTTGCACCTTTAAGATATTAAACAAGAAAACGGATTTGAAAAGAGCTGCAGGAACAGGATAAATGCAGTTTAATGTCCCTTTAAATAGCAAAAGGTTTCTGCACAATTTATTACAATAAATAATTAAAAATAACATTTCTTCGTATTGCCCAGTCTTTCCAAGTGACTTAACACTAACAAACAGAAGATATACAAGATCTTTCAAGCAAACAAAAGGCTTACACTAATACTATTTATAGAGTTGTAGTAGTTCCTCTTTTAGAATAAGATTTTAATTAAATTGATTGGTAAGCTTCTTGTATTTATTAAACTAATTGGACTCTGTGATTTAAAAAAAAAAATAAACATTTCTATTTTTGGAGAGATATAATGAGATTATTTTTATAATATAAAGAACAATAAACATGTTAAGGCTTTTAAAGGGACATGAAACCCAAAAATGTTCTTTCATGTCTCAGAAAGAGCATGCAATTATAAACAACTTTCTAGTTTACTTCGGTTATCATTTTTTCTTCACTCTCTTGCTATCCTTTGTTGAAGGAGCAGCAATGCACTACTGGGAGTTAGCTGAACACAGCGGTAAGCCAATTACAAGAGGCATATATGTATAGCCAGCCACCAATCAGCAGCTTGCTCCCTGAAGCTACCTAGTTTTGTTTGTCAAACACTGATTCATGGGCCTTTATTAGGTATACTGGAGGCCTTTATATACCAGACAACAAAAGACCTGATAATAAGGTATTGGTTTCCACTTATATAGAACTTTGCTTTTTATTAATATGGAATTTTACTTTTATTTTTACAAACAATTCATACTCCATATCGATTTTTATTATACAGTGAAACTGTTTTTTTAATGTATGCTCCAGTGTCAGTTGATGTAAACTCTATTTTACTTTTATTGCCATTAAATATTGTCATGTAATACACATTTGTTTAAAAGTAATATGTTTTTATCCTAATAATTTAGTCTCTAGCTACCTTTTGTCTATGCAGTCAGATTTAAAAAAAAAAAATGATTAAAAAAAGTTAAATATACAATTGTAAAAAGAAAATGTAAATGTGAAAGCAATGAAAGGTCTTAATAAGCATACTGTTTTAGAAGATGAATATATCATGCTAATCTTATTTTACATTTTATCCAAGAAAATAAGTGAGTCATTTAACATTTGTATAGGGATTTGGAAACAAATCAGGAAACGCTAGAAGCTTACTTACAAACCTTGTAAACTAAAATGTAATGCATTTCTAAGCTGAATTAAGAGTTCACTTTGTAATACATATTTAGATTAAAAAAATAACTACTGTTAAAATGTCTACTTCTTTGCACTTTAAACATTCTGAAGAAGAAAGTAGAAAACTATTTGGTCATGACAATTTGCATTGACGTAGATTAATAAAAGTTCAATTTTTTAATATCATATATTTTTGCGATCTGGCTCTAGAACAAGCCATAACACTACCATTTTTGCTCTGATATTACAAGCCCAAAGTAATTTTTTTATCGCTAGAGCAATAGTCTAGTGACCACTGAATTTTCTGCATGTCAGGTTCCATAACTCCCTCAAATAATAGACTTATATGGCAGCGTCAGTGGCGTATTTTGGCCTAGGCAGACAAGGCACTTGGCTAGGGAGGCAGATTGAGGGGGGCAGCACTTTTAACTAACGCTAGAGTGGGCCAGATTGCTAGTGGAGCGCTAAATGTTGCTTTCATGAATGTTCCTTAGGCTCCAATAGGAGTCTCATTCTGATGCTGTCAGAGACGGCATCAGAACATAAGAGCATCGAAGGGGGAGAGTAGCGCAGCAAACACAAATATATATGTATATAAGCATATACATATATATTTAGTGAGAACACACAGTTCCCATAGACCACAATGTAAAGGCACCCAACTCCCACCAAATTTACTTCCAAAATAATAAAAGAAAAAGATGCTGCTATCTTTATTTTTTTAATAAAATACACACCACTGTAATTTGGGACACATTTATAAAATAGCCCAAATCCCCCCACCCCTTGTCTTAATTTGGGGAACCAATCCGCACTTCATATGATTGTAGACACAGCTGAGGTTAATTAGGGACAGGTATGCTTGTGAAGTTTGCCATGTGCACTGGCAGTTATCAAAGTTGGTAAACATAAATTATAGAGTTAAATTACAGGGAATAAGCAGTGTAAGTAGCACAAGCCAGCTGTCTAACTAGCGCTTCACTTATAAAAAAAAATGTGTATTGACGGGCTGGGCGTGGGTGCTACTGGGCGTTCTAGAGGCATGGTCTGGATTTTTCACCTACACTTAAAGGGTTAGAAATCTTTGAGCTAAAGTTTTGAACTGTTCTCCCATCATCGCTCTAGCTACAACAAAAGGTGCCCAAAGGGGAGAGCACTGATTGGACAACAGTTCATACCTTCAGCTTACAGAAAAAATTACTTTTGAAGTGGGCGGCAGAGCGTGGGGTATTTGAATTTCATATCTTCATTAAAAAGGAAGTTATAGCGCAACTTCATTACATCTGATGAATTAAACTCCATCTAAAATACCACTAACATTCTGGATCTGATTTTATAAGAGGGACAGTTCACCATCACTTTAAGAAATTAAATAGTGTAACAATAATAATGTTTCTTCCAATTAATTCAACTATAAAGTAAACATTTTTAAAAATGATAGATATTCCTGCTCTGACGTATGCATTTCATAAATTGTATTTAAAAATACTTATTTAAAGGGATATGAAAGCCAACTTATTTCTTTCATGATTCAGATAGAGCATGCAATTTTTAGCAACTTTCCATTTTACTCCTGTTATCAATTTTTCTTTGCTCTCTTTGAATTTTTATTTGAAAAAGCAGGAATGTTAGCTTTGGAGTCGGGCCATTTTTGGTTAAGCACCCTGGATAACACTTTCTAATTGGTTGCTACATTTAGCCACCAATCAGCAAGTGCTACCAAGGTTCTGCATCAAAATTACATTCCTGCTTTTCAAATAAAGATACCAAGAGAATGAAGAAAAATTGATAATAGTAGTACATTAGTACATTAATAAAATAAAAAGGTACTTACACCAATATATGTTTTTGCAATTCTGCTGTAAAACTTCCTTTGAGGAAAGGTAAAGACCAAAAATACTCAGGGTCATGATGTCTAATTAGAATGTTGAATGTCAACTGTAAACTATCTATACGCATGTATGAAACAAATACAAGGAATATCTTTTTCTGGGGCCAAACTGGTTTTGTCAATGAAAGACTTTATGGAAGTTGTTTGCAATTAAACGGATACTGAACCCAAATTTTTTCTTTTATGATTCAGATAAAGCATGCAATTTTAAGCAACTTTTTAACCCCTTAATGACAACTGACGTACCAGGTACGTCATGCATTAACAAGCAGTTAATGACAATGGACGTACCTGGTACGTCAGTTGTCTAACAGAGTGCTGGAAGTGATCACAATCACTTCCAGCAGCTCTGAGGGTATTGCAGTGATGCCTCGATATGGAGGCATCCTGCAATACCCCTTTACAAGCCTCCGATGCAGAGAGAGCCACTCTGTGGCCCTCTCTGCACCGGTAGTGATGGTGCCGATGGTGCCTTTGTCCGGTGGGAGGAGGGAGCGTGTGCGCGCGTGCACCATGCGCGCACGTGCACGGGTGTGCGCGTGCACGTGCACATGCGCGCATTAGCCACACTGACACCAATGAAAAAGGAAGGGGAAAAAAAGTTTTTTGTTTTTTTTTACATTTAAAAGGATCTGGGCGGGGGAGGGGTGGGGGTATTTTGGGGGGGCTGCTACACTACAGAAATAATAAAACATACAAATAAAAGTTATAAATAAAATTAAAATAGTTTGGTTTGTGGGGCCAAACTGGGTACTGGCAGACAGCTGCCAGTACCCAAGATGGCGGTAATTAGGTAGGGGAGAGGGTTAGAGAGCTGGAGGGGGGGGGGGTCAGGGAGGTTGGTGCTAAGGCAGGGGTCCATCACAACTAAAATATTTTATAATTTTTATTTAAAAAAAAAAAAAAAAAAAACTCTTTTATTTAGTACTGGCAGACTTTCTGTCAGTACTTAAGATGGCGGTAACAATTGTGGGGTGGGGGAGGGAAGAGAGCTGTTTGGGAGGGATCAGGGGGTGGGATGTGTCAGGTGGGAGGCTGATCTCTAAAATTAACCCTGCAAGCTCCCTACAAGCTACCTAATTTAACCCCTTCACTGCTGGGCATAATTCACTTGTGGTGCGCAGCAGCATTTAGCGGCCTTCTAATTACCAAAAAGCAACGCCAAAGCCATATAAATCTGCTATTTCTGAACAAAGGGGATCCCAGAGAAGCTTTTACAACAATTTCTGCCATAATAGCACAAGCTGTTTGTAAATAATTTCAGTGAGAAACCTAAAATTGTGAAAAATGTAAAGTTTTTTTTTTTATTTGCTCGCATTTGGCGGTGAAATGGTGGCATAAAATATACCAAAATGGGCCTAGATCAATACTTGGGGTTGTCTACTACACTACACTAAAGCTAAAATTAACCCTACAAGCTCCCTACAAGCTCCCTAATTAACCCCTTCACTCCTGGGCATAAAACATGTGTGGTGCGCAGCGGCATTTAGCGGCCTTCTAATTACCAAAAAGCAACCACAAAGCCATATAAGTCTGTTATTTCTGAAAAAGGGGATCCCAGAGAAGCATTTACAACCATTTGTGCCATAATTGCAGAAGCTGTTTGTAAACAATTTCAGTGGGAAACCTAAAGTTTGTGACAAAATTTGTGAAAAAGTGAACTTTTTTTTTTTTTTATCGCATTTGGCGGTGAAATGGTGGCATGAAATATACCAAAATGGGCCTAGATCAATACTTTGGGATGTCTTCTAAAACAAAATATATACATTTCAAGGGATATTCAGGTATTCCTGACAGATATCAGGGTTCCAATGTAACTAGCGCTAATATTGAAAAAAAGTGGTTTGGAAATAGCAAAGTGCTACTTGTATTTATTGCCCCATAAATTGCAAAAAAAGCAAAGAACATATAAACATTGGGTATTTCTAAACTCAGGACAAAATGTATAAGCTATTTAGCATGGGTGTTTTTTGGTGATTGTAGATGTGTAACAGATTTTGAGGGTCAAAGTTAGAAAAAGTGTGTTTTTTTCCATTTTTTCCTCATATTTTATCATTTTTTTTTAGTAAATTATAAGATATGATGAAAATAATGGTATCTTTAGAAAGTCCATTTAATGACGAGAAAAACGGTATATAATATGTGTGGGTACAGTAAACGAGTAAGAGGAAAATTACAGCTAAACGCAAACACTGCAGAAATGTAAAAATAGCCATTGTCATTAAGGGTAAGAAAATTGAAAAATGGTCCGGTCATTAAGGGGTTAATTTATTCCTTTTAATATTTTTTTCTGTTCTCTTGGTATCTTTATTTGAAAAAGCAGGAATATAAGCTTCCGAGCCGGCCCATTTTTGGTTCAGTACACGGGATAGTGCTTGCTGATTGGTGGCTGCATTTAGCCACCATTAACCAAGCACTACCCAGGTGCTGAACCAAAGATGGGCAGGCTTGTAAGCTTGCATTCCTGTCTTTTCAAATAAGGATACCAAGAGAACAAAGAAAAACTGATCTTAGAAGTAATTTAAAAAGTTGCTTAAAATTGCATTCTCTATCTGAATCATGAAAGAAAATATTTAGGTTCAATATCCCTTTAAAGAGTCACTTTTTTCAATTTGTTTCTCTAATTAATATTATTTTTTTATTACTATTTATTTGTAAAGCACCAGAATATCCCACAGCACCGAGTACATGGTCATTGGGGTATAGAGTATAATACAATTAGTAAAGTCATAATTAGACATGCGTGATTTAGACAGAACATACAATTTTAAACAACTTTAAAATTTACTTCTATTATTTAATTTGCTAACTTCTTTTGTTATCCTTTGCTGAAAGGTTTATCTAGGAAAGCTCAGGAGCAACAAAGACCTAGGTTCTAGCTGCTGATTGGTGGCTTTATATATATATATATATATATATATATATATACCGATTGTCATTGTCTTACCCGTATTATATATATATATATATATATATATATATATATATATATATACCGATTGTCATTGTCTTACCCGTATGTTTATTTAGAAACCAGTAGTGCTTTGCTGCTTCTTCAACAAAGCATGCCAAGAGAACAAAGCAAATGCGATAGTAGAAGTAAATTGGAAAGTTGTTTAAAATTGTATGCTCTGTCTAAACAATGAAAGCAACAATTTTGGGTTTCATATCCCTTTAACCCTTTGGCTGCTAAGCCATTTCCCACCTGGGTGCTAATATTTTTTTTTATTATTATTATTTTTGCAATTTTTGAAAACTTTTACAGACCCCCAAGACTTACACTGTTGGAAAGGTTAGGCAATTACCTTTACAACAATGGGTCTTGGGGGTCTGTAGCTGCTTAGATGCCTGAGATACAGGCTTCTAAGCAGCATGCCCCCTCCTCCTATACTTAACATTGTTAAGTATAAATAAAGTTGCACGGTGATGTCATCACGTAATTGCGCGTGACGTCACCGCGCATCACGTGAAGCCCCGGCAATGCCTGTCACTCTACAGGCACGATTGCCGGGGTAGGAGCAGCAAGGAGCCCCCAGATCTCCCTCAAGGTGGGAGAGTGCTCATGACGGCTCTGAGCTGTCATTAGCACCACAGTGAGAAACTCTGTGACGGCTCAGAGCCGTCATTAGCACTGAAAGGGTTAACAATGAAATTGATGTGGAAGGAAGAGGACCCTGCTCCGTAAAGCGTTTTTATTTTTTTTTTTATTTTTTTTTAAGGCTGATAAAAATACCCCTAAGCTGAAAACCGGAGGTGATTGTTGGCTACGGCTGACTGTCACTCCTGATTGGCTAACCGCCCCTGCCCTGCTCAGAAGTTGAAGGTTTAAGGCTACGGAACTGGACTTTACCTATGTTTAAACATCTTTAAGAGGATAAAAGACCAGCAGTCTGTAATGCAAGAATGAAAAGGAAACAAATTCGAACATATCATTTTTCCTTTAGAATTTCACTTTCTTTTATTATTAAATTTGTATAATTCTTTGAGTAATGTTGATGTGAAATCCAGTTTTTTTGTGGTGAATTTATATTAAAAAAATTAAAATGCAGAACTTATGATTGATTTGAGCATGAAAGTATGAAACACTTGCTGTTCTAAAATTTCTGTTGTGCTTTTTGTGTGTAATTTTGCCATATTTAATGTAATTTTATTTAAAAATATGGATTTAACTTATTCTAACTTTGCACTTACAGTATATAGTATTAGTAACATACTAAAGTTGGATGAGATCTTTTCTTGATTTCATGATCCTTCCTACTGCTTCTTCATTTTCTAAATTCTTTAAATAAAGAGGAGGAAAGAGAGAAAAAAAAGTAAATTGTCTGATGCGTAGGTTGAATAATCACAGTAAAGAGAACAAAAGCGTGTTACATAATTTATATTTTTGTACTTATAAGTATGGAACAGAAGTAGTATCACTAGAGTGATTTTTCCCCCCTAACAATTGAAAATGCACAAACTTAGGTTACACAGCTCAAACAGCATTTATCCAGATTTCTTTATGAGCTTAAAGGGACATAAAACTGCAAAAAAGAAACTCTTATTGTTATATGCAAGTAATAGTATAATATTACTGTGTATTTATCCCCTGTAAATAGTTAAATAGTTAAAATCAGCTCCATAGAAACAATGCTCTAATTATTATTATTATTATTATTATTATTATTTTCAAGACTTTATTATCATATGATCAGGTCATAGAAGATGGATAAATTAAAGGGACATTCTTAAGAGAAATTGGAGAGTATACTGCAAACTTCAGAAAACTGCAACATTGTACACAGTGAGTGCTTGATCAGTATTTCTATATGTCCCTAATTGACCAAAGCAGAAAAAAACAGAATTTATGTTTACCTGATAAATTACTTTCTCCAACGGTGTGTCCGGTCCACGGCGTCATCCTTACTTGTGGGATATTCTCTTCCCCAACAGGAAATGGCAAAGAGCCCAGCAAAGCTGGTCACATGATCCCTCCTAGGCTCCGCCTTCCCCAGTCATTTGACCGACGTAAAGGAGGAATATTTGCATAGGAGAAACCATATGATACCGTGGTGACTGTAGTTAAAGAAAATAAATTATCAGACCTGATTAAAAAACCAGGGCGGGCCGTGGACCGGACACACCGTTGGAGAAAGTAATTTATCAGGTAAACATAAATTCTGTTTTCTCCAACATAGGTGTGTCCGGTCCACGGCGTCATCCTTACTTGTGGGAACCAATACCAAAGCTTTAGGACACGGATGAAGGGAGGGAGCAAATCAGGTCACCTAAATGGAAGGCACCACGGCTTGCAAAACCTTTCTCCCAAAAATAGCCTCAGAAGAAGCAAAAGTATCAAACTTGTAAAATTTAGTAAAAGTGTGCAGTGAAGACCAAGTCGCTGCCTTACATATCTGATCAACAGAAGCCTCGTTCTTGAAGGCCCATGTGGAAGCCACAGCCCTAGTGGAATGAGCTGTGATTCTTTCAGGAGGCTGCCGTCCGGCAGTCTCATAAGCCAATCTGATGATGCTTTTAATCCAAAAAGAGAGAGAGGTAGAAGTTGCTTTTTGACCTCTCCTTTTACCAGAATAAACAACAAACAAGGAAGATGTTTGTCTAAAATCCTTTGTAGCATCTAAATAGAATTTTAGAGCACGAACAACATCCAAATTGTGCAACAAACGTTCCTTCTTTGAAACTGGATTCGGACACAAAGAAGGCACGACTATCTCCTGGTTAATGTTTTTGTTAGAAACAACTTTCGGAAGAAAACCAGGTTTAGTACGTAAAACCACCTTATCTGCATGGAACACCAGATAAGGAGGAGAACACTGCAGAGCAGATAATTCTGAAACTCTTCTAGCAGAAGAAATTGCAACCAAAAACAAAACTTTCCAAGATAATAACTTAATATCAACGGAATGTAAGGGTTCAAACGGAACCCCCTGAAGAACTGAAAGAACTAAATTGAGACTCCAAGGAGGAGTCAAAGGGTTGTAAACAGGCTTGATTCTAACCAGAGCCTGAACAAAGGCTTGAACATCTGGCACAGCTGCCAGCTTTTTGTGAAGTAACACAGACAAGGCAGAAATCTGTCCCTTCAAGGAACTTGCAGATAATCCTTTCTCCAAACCTTCTTGAAGAAAGGATAGAATCTTAGGAATTTTTACCTTGTCCCAAGGGAATCCTTTAGATTCACACCAACAGATATATTTTTTCCATATTTTGTGGTAAATTTTTCTAGTTACAGGCTTTCTGGCCTGAACAAGAGTATCAATGACAGAATCTGAGAACCCTCGCTTTGATAAGATCAAGCGTTCAATCTCCAAGCAGTCAGTTGGAGTGAGACCAGATTCGGATGTTCGAACGGACCTTGAACAAGAAGGTCCCGTCTCAAAGGTAGCTTCCATGGTGGAGCCGATGACATATTCACCAGGTCTGCATACCAAGTCCTGCGTGGCCACGCAGGAGCTATCAAGATCACCGATGCCCTCTCCTGATTGATCCTGGCTACCAGCCTGGGGATGAGAGGAAACGGCGGGAATACATAAGCTAGTTTGAAGGTCCAAGGTGCTACTAGTGCATCTACTAGAGTCGCCTTGGGATCCCTGGATCTGGACCCGTAGCAAGGAACCTTGAAGTTCTGACGAGAGGCCATCAGATCCATGTCTGGAATGCCCCACAATTGAGTAATTTGGGCAAATATTTCCGGATGGAGTTCCCACTCCCCCGGATGAAATGTCTGACGACTCAGAAAATCCGCTTCCCAATTTTCCACTCCTGGGATGTGGATTGCAGACAAGTGGCAGGAGTGAGTCTCCGCCCATTGAATGATTTTGGTCACTTCTTCCATCGCCAGGGAACTCCTTGTTCCCCCCTGATGGTTGATGTACGCAACAGTCGTCATGTTGTCTGATTGAAACCGTATGAACTTGGCCTTTGCTAGCTGAGGCCAAGCCTTGAGAGCATTGAGTATCGCTCTCAGCTCCAGAATATTTATCGGTAGAAGAGATTCTTCCCGAGACCAAAGACCCTGAGCTTTCAGGGGTCCCCAGACCGCGCCCCAGCCCACCAGACTGGCGTCGGTCGTGACAATGACCCACTCTGGTCTGCGGAAGCTCATCCCCTGTGACAGATTGTCCAGGGACAGCCACCAACGGAGTGAATCTCTGGTCCTCTGATTTACTTGTATCGTCGGAGACAAGTCTGTATAGTCCCCATTCCACTGACTGAGCATGCACAGTTGTAATGGTCTTAGATGAATGCGCGCAAAAGGAACTATGTCCATTGCCGCTACCATCAAACCTATTACTTCCATGCACTGCGCTATGGAAGGAAGAGGAACAGAATGAAGTATTTGACAAGAGTTTAGAAGTTTTGATTTTCTGGCCTCTGTCAGAAAAATCCTCATTTCTAAGGAGTCTATTATTGTTCCCAAGAAGGGAACCCTTGTTGACGGAGATAGAGAACTCTTTTCTACGTTCACTTTCCATCCGTGAGATCTGAGAAAGGCCAGGACAATGTCCGTGTGAGCCTTTGCTTGAGGAAGGGACGACGCTTGAATCAGAATGTCGTCCAAGTAAGGTACTACTGCAATGCCCCTTGGTCTTAGCACCGCTAGAAGGGACCCTAGTACCTTTGTGAAAATCCTTGGAGCAGTGGCTAATCCGAACGGAAGTGCCACAAACTGGTAATGCTTGTCCAGGAATGCGAACCTTAGGAACCGATGATGTTCCTTGTGGATAGGAATATGTAGATACGCATCCTTTAAATCCACCGTGGTCATGAATTGACCTTCCTGGATGGAAGGAAGAATTGTTCGAATGGTTTCCATTTTGAACGATGGAACCTTGAGAAACTTGTTTAGGATCTTGAGATCTAAGATTGGTCTGAATGTTCCCTCTTTTTTGGGAACTACGAACAGATTGGAGTAGAACCCCATCCCTTGTTCTCCTAATGGAACAGGATGAATCACTCCCATTTTTAACAGGTCTTCTACACAATGTAAGAATGCCTGTTTTTTTATGTGGTCTGAAGACAATTGAGACCTGTGGAACCTCCCCCTTGGGGGAAGCCCCTTGAATTCCAGAAGATAACCTTGGGAGACTATTTCTAGCGCCCAAGGATCCAGAACATCTCTTGCCCAAGCCTGAGCGAAGAGAGAGAGTCTGCCCCCCACCAGATCCGGTCCCGGATCGGGGGCCAACATCTCATGCTGTCTTGGTAGCAGTGGCAGGTTTCTTGGCCTGCTTTCCTTTGTTCCAGCCTTGCATTGGTCTCCAGGCTGGCTTGGCTTGAGAAGTATTACCCTCTTGCTTAGAGGACGTAGCACTTGGGGCTGGTCCGTTTCTGCGAAAGGGACGAAAATTAGGTTTATTTTTGGCCTTGAAAGACCTATCCTGAGGAAGGGCGTGGCCCTTGCCCCCAGTGATATCAGAGATAATCTCTTTCAAGTCAGGGCCAAACAGCGTTTTCCCCTTGAAAGGAATGTTAAGCAATTTGTTCTTGGAAGACGCATCCGCTGACCAAGATTTTAACCAAAGCGCTCTGCGCGCCACAATAGCAAAACCAGAATTTTTCGCCGCTAACCTAGCCAATTGCAAAGTGGCGTCTAGGGTGAAAGAATTAGCCAATTTGAGAGCACGAATTCTGTCCATAATCTCCTCATAAGAAGAAGAATTATTATTGAGCGCCTTTTCTAGCTCATCGAACCAGAAACACGCGGCTGTAGTGACAGGAACAATGCATGAAATTGGTTGTAGAAGGTAACCTTGCTGAACAAACATCTTTTTAAGCAAACCTTCTAATTTTTTATCCATAGGATCTTTGAAAGCACAACTATCTTCTATGGGTATAGTGGTGCGTTTGTTTAGAGTAGAAACCGCCCCCTCGACCTTGGGGACTGTCTGCCATAAGTCCTTTCTAGGGTCGACCATAGGAAACAATTTTTTAAATATGGGGGGAGGGACGAAAGGTATACCGGGCCTTTCCCATTCTTTATTTACAATGTCCGCCACCCGCTTGGGTATAGGAAAAGCTTCGGGGGGCCCCGGGACCTCTAGGAACTTGTCCATTTTACATAGTTTCTCTGGAATGACCAAATTCTCACAATCATCCAGAGTGGATAACACCTCCTTAAGCAGAGCGCGGAGATGTTCCAATTTAAATTTAAATGTAATCACATCAGGTTCAGCTTGTTGAGAAATTTTCCCTGAATCTGAAATTTCTCCCTCAGACAAAACCTCCCTGGCCCCCTCAGACTGGTGTAGGGGCCCTCCAGAACCAATATCATCAGCGTCCTCATGCTCTTCAGTATTTTCTAAAACAGAGCAGTCGCGCTTTCGCTGATAAGTGGGCATTTTGGCTAAAATGTTTTTGATAGAATTATCCATTACAGCCGTTAATTGTTGCATAGTAAGGAGTATTGGCGCGCTAGATGTACTAGGGGCCTCCTGTGTGGGCAAGACTGGTGTAGACGAAGGAGGGGATGATGCAGTACCATGCTTACTCCCCTCACTTGAGGAATCATCTTGGGCATCATTTTCTCTAAATTTTGTGTCACATAAATCACATCTATTTAAATGAGAAGGAACCTTGGCTTCCCCACATTCAGAACACAGTCTATCTGGTAGTTCAGACATGTTAAACAGGCAAAAACTTGATAACAAAGTACAAAAAACGTTTTAAAATAAACCGTTACTGTCACTTTAAATTTTAAACTGAACACACTTTATTACTGCAATTGCGAAAAAGTATGAAGGAATTGTTCAAAATTCACCAAAATTTCACCACAGTGTCTTAAAGCCTTAAAAGTATTGCACACCAAATTTGGAAGCTTTAACCCTTAAAATAACGGAACCGGAGCCGTTTTTATATTTAACCCCTTTACAGTCCCTGGTATCTGCTTTGCTGAGACCCAACCAAGCCCAAAGGGGAATACGATACCAAATGACGCCTTCAGAAAGTCTTTTCTATGTATCAGAGCTCCTCACACATGCATCTGCATGTCATGCTTCTCAAAAACAAGTGCGCAATACAGGCGCGAAAATGAGACTCTGCCTATGATTAGGGAAAGCCCCTAGAGAATAAGGTGTCCAATACAGTGCCTGCCGGTTATTTTACAAAATTCCCAAGATTAAAATAATTCCTCAAGGCTATGGAGTATAAAATATGTTTATATATAAATCGATTTAGCCCAGAAAATGTCTACAGTCTTAAAAAGCCCTTGTGAAGCCCTTTTTTTCTTTCTGTAATAAAAATGGCTTACCGGATCCCATAGGGAAAATGACAGCTTCCAGCATTACATCATCTTGTTAGAATGTGTCATACCTCAAGCAGCAAAAGTCTGCTCACTGTTCCCCCAACTGAAGTTAATTCCTCTCAACAGTCCTGTGTGGAAACAGCCATCGATTTTAGTAACGGTTGCTAAAATCATTTTCCTCTTACAAACAGAAATCTTCATCTCTTTTCTGTTTCAGAGTAAATAGTACATACCAGCACTATTTTAAAATAACAAACTCTTGATTGAATAATAAAAACTACAGTTAAACACTAAAAAACTCTAAGCCATCTCCGTGGAGATGTTGCCTGTACAACGGCAAAGAGAATGACTGGGGAAGGCGGAGCCTAGGAGGGATCATGTGACCAGCTTTGCTGGGCTCTTTGCCATTTCCTGTTGGGGAAGAGAATATCCCACAAGTAAGGATGACGCCGTGGACCGGACACACCTATGTTGGAGAAAAGTTCTTATTTTACTACAGTCAATTATACCAATGGTCAATGCAAACTCTTGTGAATTCACAATCGTCTTGTTAGACTAGAGAAGTTGTCAAGATGTAATTAACATGTATTAAAGGGCCATTATACTGATACAATTATATGTTCTAATCCTTAAAGCAAGCAATTTTAGCACCATTGGCCCGGCAACTTTTTGTGCTTAACCTCTGCAATAGGGTTACAAATATACTTAAAGCGGTGCTCTGCGGGTCCCGAGCAGTACTTTAACTATGTTGTAAACACAGATTTGCACTGTCACAAGTGATAACATGACATGGTTTAACACATTAGAGCTAGGAAGGTCATCAATATAATGGCCCTTTTAAAAGTGTTACCTTTCATTTTATTGACAGAGCTTTGAGTAGTTTTGGTGTTTTTACTAATTAGTTTTTTGTTGTTTTGCGTATATATCAGGCAAGAGGCTGTAATCTCCTGTTTCCTGTGGGCACTTCCAGCAGAGAATGAAAGGGTTAATAATTGTGGTTTACAATTTGAAGGGGTTACTGAAACTAACAAAAAGTGGTTTCCAGTTTAAAACTTTTTTTTTTAACGTGTTTGAGACCTCATCTTCAATTTGGTTATTTTTAAAGGGACATCAAATACATGTTTTAGTTTATCAGAAACGAATCGCTTCATATGCAAAATATCTGTAATCAAAATAAATAAAAATTATTGCATTTGTTAGGAAACAACTAGTATAGTTTTGCAGTCAAGCGACACACCTCTTTGTGCTCTTTAGCTTGTATCCTTTGCTGAGGCCAATTAGGGGCAGGTATGAATTAGTTTCTGCACATATCAAGCAATCATTAGAGTCCGTAGGGTTGCCACCTCAGCCATGTTTTCCTGGGCACTTATGAATTACACATGCTGCTGGGTGTGCAAGAAGGAACATGTATTGTGTTTCTGAACAGCACTATTCATGTTCCTCCCTGCCCACCCTGCAGCATGTGTAACTCACAAGTGTCTAGGAAAGCATGGCTGAGGTGGCAACCCTCGGCTCAGGGCTCTGAATTACACAGCGTGAATTCCAGCATCTCTGTGGGCTGTGAAATAAATACAATTATACAGATTGAAATGACTGGAAAAGCAGGCGGAGTAAATAATAAATCTGCATTACAAAGTAGGTTTACTATACATTAGGTTTTTTATGGGAAATTACATTTTAAATGTATAACTGAAGTGATGTATTGGTATTGTGGTAGCTGTAAGATGTCTAGGAATCATACTTTATTTGACCTCTTTTCCCACAGCAGAGGCAAAAGGTAGTTATGTTGTGGTCCCTAATACACTAAACACTTGTATTTATGTGTTCCCAATTATTCATTTTACCCACTAAAATGTATTACATTGTTTACAAATAGCTCCTTTTTATTTTATTTTTGAAATAGCTGATTTCCTTCTTAATATGAGGAGAGTCCACGGCATTATTCCTTACTGTTGGAAAACACTGAAGCTGGAGGAGGCAAAGACACCCCAGCCAAAGTCTTAAATACTCCCCCTATTTCCTTCATATCCCAGTCATTCTTTGCCTTTCGTCACTGGAGGTTGGCAGAGAAGTGTCAGAAGATTCGGAGTAGTTCCTTATGAAGGGTATCTACCCTTCGAAATAGGGACTGGAGTTTTAAGTAGTCTTGTCAGCCTCTCAGTGAGAGCATTAATGAATGTTAGGGTCTGGAGATGCAGGGAGAGTCTTTCTGCAAACCCATCCAGACTCGTATTAACAGCTCTTAAGCAATCAGTGTTGACGAGTTTCACTGCCTGCTTTCATGACTCAAGTCCATGTCAGGAGCGATGCTACAAGACTGTCAAACTTGAGAGGCTGTGTTTCTGTTCCACGGCATAGATTCCGGTAAGATTGTTTAATTTTTTACACATATGATAGCGCCAGAAGACAGGGTCACAGTGTGGCTCCTTTTATCTGTTTGGAATCAAGGGTTAATATCTCCTGAGGGGGATTATTGAACAGTGGGAATTAATCACATAAGTTTGATTATGCTGCGACATGTGTGAGATGTTTTTTTGGCTCAGGCAGATGTTGGAACATACAGGTTTTTCTTCTGAAGGGGCTGTCCCTGATCCGGTTCACATAGGGGGGGACTGTCACTCTTTTCAGACACTTGGTTTGGGGACGTGCAGGACCCGCGGGTCCTGGAGGTCATCGCTGAGGGATACAAGATAGCTTACCTCATAATTTCTTTTACTTCTGAAGCGAAGAGTCCACAGCTTCCGCCCGTGTTTTTATCTATATGAGGCGGCTGTAATTTTTTGTTCTATTGGCACCCTTTTTCACCCTGATATTTATTATACTGTTCCTTGTTCCCTTGTCAGAATGACTGGGGGATGAGGGAATGAGAGATGTATTTAAGCCTTTGACTGGGATTTCTTTGCCTCCTCCTGGTGACCAGGTTCTGTATTTCCCAAAAGTAATGAATGCAGCTGTGGACTCTTCCCTTCAGAAGAAAATGAAATTATCAGGTAAGCATAATTTCTGTTTTTACTTTCGTTTTGTGAGCTGCGCAGCCTGAAAGGCTTGGCGCTTTTTTTTGGCTATTATAGCAGGGGGGTCCTGAATTGCGCACCATGTGACCTGGTGTGGTCACACTTATTTTCTCTCTCCTGACCTTGCGGTTTACCGAAGAAAAAGCAATTTCTCTGTTTTGCCTGGGTCATAGGAGGTGGTGAGTGCCCCAGCCATTGGGGGTATAAAGGTGCTGTTTTTTCTTATTAATTGTCTGCTTTGTAAGCGCAAGCTATGGAGGATTCTGATGCATTAGAGGGTACTCCCTCTTTACCTAAGTCCTATACCTGTCTATATTGTGAGTAGGCCGCGGTATACCTGCCTGGCTCAATTATGTTCCACATGCCTTGATAAAGTAATCATGTCAAAGAAGATTAATATGTTTGATACCACTGAGCCATCCACCGCTGAGGAATCTCCGTCCCGTGAGGTGTGCACCCTACAGTCATCTCCTAATACACATGCAGCTTCCTGTAGCACTCCTAATCCTCCATCTGGAGGGGGCCTTTTACCGCCAGACTTTACTGCACAGTTACAAACGGTGGTGTCTGCGGCCTTTAGTGCTTTACCTCGCCCTGCTAAGTGCAAGGGAAAGATCAAATATTGCTATCTTTCCCAGGGGTCATCAACTAGTTTGTTGGATTTATCTGATTTGAGATTATACAATGATGAAGGCACCTTTGATACTTCAGAGGATGCACTTTCTGGGTTGGAGTCTGCTGCTTCTAAACCTCCAGCTGTGGAGGAACCAGACTTTAGATTTAGGATTGAACATTTACACTTTCTGTTGAAGGAAGTTTTGGCTACGTTAGAGGTTCCAGAGCCCAAATTGCCTGAGGAACCTTTGATTCCTAAATTAGATAAGCTCTATGTGGACAGGGTTATACCACAAACTTTCACGGTTGCTATAAAGATGGCAAACATTATTAAGAATGAATGGGAAAGGATTGGTTCTTCCTTTTCCCCTTCGTCTTCCTTTAAGAAATTGTTTCCGGTCCTGGACTCTTAATTGGAGTTATGGGGTTTCATCCCCAAGGTGGATGGCGATATCTCTATGCTTGGTAAAAGCATTACTATCCCGCTTGAGGATAGTTCGTCGTTCAAAGAGCCCATTGATAAGAAGATAGAAACTCTGTTAAGAAAGTTGTTTCAACATACGGGATATTTGTTTCAACCGGAAGCGGCTGTTGCTGCGGTTGCTGGATCGGCTACCTACTGGTGTGACTCCTTATCTGAGTTGATCTACGTGATCCAGGAAAGAATTAAGGCCTTAAGGGTGGCTAATTCTTTTATTTGTGATGCAAATATGGAAATCATTCGCCTGAGTTCTAAGGCTTCATGATTTTCTGTTCAAGTCCGTAGGGCACTCTGGCTGAAGTCCTGGTCCGCGGACATGACTTCTAAGTCCAGACTTCTTTCCCTCCCCTTTAAGGGAAAGATTTTATTTGGTCCAGGCCTGGACTCAATTATCTCCTGGAAGCAAAGGTGCCTTTTTACCTCTGGATAAGAGGAACAAGCCTAAGGGACAAGGTCATAATTTTAGTTCCTTTCGTTCTGATAAATCCCAATGTCAGCAGCCCTCTGCAAAGCCCGAGCAACCCAAGGGTACTTGGAAGCCGTCTCAGTCCTGCAATAAATCCAAGCAGAGCAAGAAGCCCGCAGAGACAAATTCGGCATGAAGGGGCTGTCCCTGATCCCATTCTGGATCACATAGGGGGGGACTGTCACTCTTTTCAGATGCTTGGTTTGGGGATGTGCAGGACCCGTGGGTCCTGGAGGTCATCGCTGAGGGATACAAGATAGGTTTCAAGTCTCATCCACCCAGGGGCAGATTCCTCCTATCAAACCTGTCTTCCAGGCCAGAAAAGAGAGAAGCCCTTCTGGGGTGCGTGAGGGATCTCTCCTCCCTAGGAGTCATTGTCCCAATATCTCTCGCAGAAAAAGGTTTGGGATACTATTCAAACCTTTTTGTGGTCCCAAAGAAGGAGGGAACTTTCCGCTTCATTCTGGAATTAAAGTGCTTAAACAAATTCCAATCTGTCTTCTCATTCAAGATGGAGACTATAAGGTCCATCCTTCCCTTAGTTCAGGAAGGACAGTTCATGACCACTATAGATCTGAAGGATGCGCACCTTCATGTTCCAATCCACAAGGAACACTTCAAGTTCCTAAGGTTTGCGTTCCTGGACCAGCACTTCCGGTTTATTGCACTTCCGTTTGGTCTAGCGACTGCTCCAAGAGTTTTTACGAAAGTTCTAGGGGCTCTGCTTGCAGTTGCCAAAACCAGAGGTATAGCAGTAGCTCCATACTTGGACGATATTCTGGTTCAAGCACCATCTTGTCGTCTGGCTGAAGACCATTCAAAATCTCTTCTGTTTCTTCTTCGATCTCATGTATGGAAGATAAACTTAGAAAAGAGTTCTCTTATTCCCGGTACCAGGGTGGAATTCCTGGGTACTATAATAGACTCCATATCCATGAGGATATTCCTTACAGAAATGAAAGAAGATCAAAGCGGAGCACCAATTACTTAAAACTTGAGTTTTATTTAAATTCAATTTCACACATGGAAAAAAGATATCCAACAGTGGGTCAGAACACAGCTGACGTGTTTCGGCTTCCTGCCATTGTCAAAGCTGAATAAAAATGGGCAGTCAATCTCTGCCTCTTATAGAAACAAATGTACCCCTATTGGATAATTGATACACACCTCCATTAACCCGTT
The DNA here is from genome assembly GCF_027579735.1 of Bombina bombina. Lineage (NCBI taxonomy): Eukaryota > Metazoa > Chordata > Amphibia > Anura > Bombinatoridae > Bombina > Bombina bombina. The sequence continues at coordinate 207,589,821 of NC_069500.1, forward strand.
CCAATGCCTTACGTTTACTTGGTTTAGAGGAGGAGTGGATTGTGTCATGTTTACAGTTGCTCTATTGTGCTGTCTAAAATACAACAGTGTATTCGGTTTTTAATACCTTGTTCTACATGCTCAACCTATTTGCTTATGTTGCAAATATGTGGAGAAACATTCTTGTTCTAAATTCCGTGTATTCAAAAGCATTAAAGAATTTAACCATCATTAATGGAACAAAAAACCTCTCTTTTTACTAGAGCATTATGTAAACCATTCAATAATGTGATGTTTCCAATTTTTCACTATCTCTCTAGTGGGAGTTTAATAAAGTAAATTTTTTTCTGTATAAGAATTCACAATTATTTGTGGACAGTACAATATTATAATATCATATAGTTTATTATATATATGGCTGTATTATACTTTGTTGAACAACTCAAAGTGCCTATAATAGGGTACAATATAATAATATGTATTGCTGTACCATCCTATGTGGAACAACTCAAATAGTCTATATTCAATTAGTATAGTTACTTTACCTGTTCTAGCGGCTACATTTGCTGTGTGGGCTATACTGTATAAGGGATAAAGTTCTCCTATTATTGAAGAACGTTTGACTTTTCCAAATGAAAAGCTATTTGGTATTTGTTATTCTTATTCTATTATGGTTTGCCTGTAGTAGATCACTTAGCCCGGAAAGAACTAAAGTGTCTGGATTACGTTTTTTGGACTAGTTGTTTCGCTTCAATGTATAATTCTTTAGAATGCAATAATGTACACCTTATTCTGTGTAAGTATTCACAATCGTTTGTGGAGGTACAATATTATATGTAAGGCTGTACTGTCTTATGGTGTTCAACTCTAAGTGCCTAAAATGGGTTACAAAATTATAATATGTATCGCTGTACTATCCTTTGTTAAACAGCTCAAAAGGCCCATATTCGGTTAATGTAGTTAATTCACCTGTCTTGGTGACTATGTATGCTGTGTAGGGCTATACTTATGTTCTCCTAAAGTGAAAGTTATCTATATGGTATTTGCAATTCTATTTTTATTTTAGTTAAATTCTAATAAAACACTTAGCCTGAGAAAAATGTATTACTCTGCCCTTATACGGGCCTAATGACCCTTAGAACAATCCCAACATAATTAGAGTTAGTACTTGAGGGTAAATGTACTATTGAGGTTATACATTGGTTTCAAAGGTATTTTAAACCAATATTATTAGCAGAAAGGTATTGAAACAATTATCTTTAATCGGTTCTTATTTATGTATGTAGAACTGGAACTAGAGGGGGTGGACTTACTTGGGGACAGTATAGTCCTAACAATACATGTAGCCTGTGTACTATTTTATTGCCAATAATTGATAAGATCGTAGCTAGAGTTAAGGCCAGACGGAAATCTTGTCTTAAGTGTAAAGATCCAATACATTTCTTGTTTTGCCAATCATTTTTCCCTGTCTCCTGCTCTTGGTAGAGCTTGAACCTTTTCAATACAGGTCCAAAAAAATGTACTTGGGTTTTTGTAAAAAATGCTGCACTAAGGGGGTGCTTGTCTTGCCAATTCTGATTCTTGATAGGTGTTCCTTGATACGCGATCTAATTTCTCGAGTTGTCATACCTGTGTATTGTTTATCACATTCCCTACAGGTAATCAGGTAGACCACAAAGGTAATTCAGGCACATATTTTTAGTATATGTGAAACCAGTAGCTGATGCTCTAAAAATTTCACCTGTTCTACTTTTTCACAAGCTACAGAGTCCCTGTTATGGCATTTAAACATGCCTTTGTTAGTTAACCAGGAGGACTTAATGGGTTAATGGAGTCTGGGTATAACCCATTCACGCTTGCTCACTGAGCAGGCTAGGAGCTGCAGAAGGATTTCCCAATTAGAACCAAGGATTGATCGAAACACGGAAGTCGTCTGGAAAGAAAGATTGCAACGAACGCAACAGAGAGGACTGCTCACACCCCCGGTGACGTCCGAAGAGGGAGGTCTAGAGGACCACGCTAGGTACTTTGAATGTTTGGCGGTCTCTAAACAACACAGATCCACAGCGCAACAAGTTCCTTATCCCTAAGACCGGAAGAATCACACAGTGGGGTAAGCCGAGTTTGCTATAAGCAACTCCTGCTATCTTTTCCGTTTAGGAGGGTCATCCTGTATAACGTAATAACTCTTTGAGAAAATATTTTCAGCAATATTTGTGATGTTGTGTACAATTTACATCTGGGCATCCACACACAGAGAAACAATATTAGTATCATATCATCCATAATAGAGACTGTGTATAAAAAGGAGAACTGTTTGCTTGGATATTCCTTACAGACCAGAGACGTTACAAGCTAACTTCTGCTTGTCTTGCCCTCCAGACCTCCTTAGGGCCCTCTATGGCTCAGTATATGAAGGTGATTTGTCTCATGGTGTCCAGCATGAACATCATTCCTTTTGCCAGATTCTATCTCAGACCACTACAGCTGTGCATGCTGAGACAGTGGAACGGCGATCATTCGGATCTGTCTACACAGATTTCTCTGGACAACCGGTCGAGAGAATCGCTCTCCTGGTGGCTCTGTCCAGATCACCTGTTCCAAGGGACATCTTCCTTGCGGCCATTCTGGGAGATTGTGACTACGGACGCAAGTCTATCAGGATAGGGAGCTGTTTGGGGTGCCAGGAAGGCTCAGGGCCTGTGGACTCGAGATGAATCCTTCCTCCCGATCAACATTCTGTAACTTTTTCAAATTTTCAATGCTCTGAAGGCTTGGCCTCTTCTGGGTTCGTTCCAGTTTATCAGATTCCAATCAGACAACATATCCTCAGTGGCTTACATCAACCATCAGGGGGGAACGAGAAGCTCCCTAGCAATGAGGGAAGTATTTCGGATTCTGGAGTGGGCGGAGGCCCTCAACTGCTCGCTGTCAGCGATCCACATTCCGGGTGTGGACAACTGGGAAGCGGATTTCCTCAGCAGACAATCCTTTCATCCGGCGGGAATGGTCTCTCCATCCCAAGGTGTTTGCGGAGATTTGCAACAAATGGGGGATGCCGGAGATAGATCTCATGGCATCCCGGCTCAATTCCAAGCTACCAAGATATGGGTCGCGGTCCAGGGATCCTCAAACGGAGCTAATAGATGCATTAGCAGTGCCTTGGAGGTTCAACCTGATTTACATTTTCCCACCGTTACCATTTCTTCCTCATGTAGTGGCCCGCATCAAGCAGGAGCTGGCATCATTGATACTGATTACTCCATCGTGGCCACGAAGGATGTGGTTCGCGGACCTGGTGGGGATGTCCTCATCTCTTCTGTGGAAGTTACCTTGTCGCAGGGATCTGCTGGAACAGGGTCCTTTTGTTCATCAAAATCTAGATTCTCTGAGGCTGACTGCATGGGGATTGAACGCTTAGTCCTAGCCAAGAGAGGTTTCTCTGAGAGAATTATTGATACTCTCATTCAGGCTTGTATGCCTGCTACTCGTCGCATCTATCATAAGGTGTGGAGAGCTTACTTATTCTGGTGTAAAGAGCATGGTTTAGCCTGGCATAAGGTTAAGGCTGCCAGGATACTTTCTTTTCTCCAGGAGGGTCTAGAAAAGGACCTTTCTGCCAATTCCCTGAGGGGACAGATATTGGCCCTATCCGAGGCTCGCAACGGGATCCGTTTGAGCCTATGCATTTGGTTGATATCAAATTGTTGTCCTGGAAGGTTCTTTTTCTTAAACGGGAAGAGTCCACAGCTGCATTCATTACTTTTGGGAATTCAAAACCTGGCCACCAGGAAGAGGCAAATGCACCCCAGCCAAAGACTTAAATACCTCCCCCACTTCCCTCATCCCCCAGTCATTCTTTGCCTTTCGTCACAGGAGGTTGGCAGAGAAGTGTCAGAAGATTGAAGATAGTCTCTTATGGAGGGTAGTACTCTTTAAAATGGGACTGGAGTTTTAAGTAATCCTGTCAGCCTCTCAGTGAGAGCATGGATGAAAGTTAGTCCAGAGATGCAGGGAGTGTCGTCTCTGTGAAACCATCCCGACTCATGTTAACAGATCCTTGGCAATCAGCATTGACGAGTTTCGCTGTCTGCCTTTATTCACTCAAGTCCATGTCAGAAGCGATGCTACTATCTGTCAAACTTGAAGGGCCGTGTTCCTGTTCCACGGCATGGATTCCGGTAAGATTGTTTCATTTTATTTCAATATCTGAATGTAATGTTAACGAAAGAAGTCAGGGTCCCAGTGGGACTCCTTCATCTTAAAATTGAATCAAGGGTTAATATCTCCTGTGGGGGTTTATTGAACAGGGGGGACTTTAATCATGTTTGTTATGTGATCTGTCTAATGTGTAGTGATGCTTGTGCTCATGGCTATTTGGAACATAACAGCCTTATCAGACTGCACGTTACTTTCTGACTGGCGCGCCTTTTTTTTTTTTCTGGCTTATACAGTGCACCTCGTGCCCAGGTATGGTCACGTAGTTCCATTTCCGCACCCTGACCGAGTGGCAACGGAGACAGTCTGTTCGTTGGTTGTCTGGTTCATAGGAGGTGGTGAGTGCCCCAGCCATTGGGGGTGTAAGGTGCCGTTTAGCTTTAGTCCATATTTGAAATCTCAAAGTTATGGAAGATTCAGATTTTTTTAGAGACGGACATCTCTGACTCGGAGTATATGTCTTGTGAGGAGTATGAAATGGCCCGGGTTATCCATGCCCATCAGTGATGTTTCGATTGCCGTTCTACAGTACTCTCTTCCCCGAATCAGGGAATGTAGAGTGCGTTGAGCCACCTGCCCCCATGTCCCATGAGGCGCGTGCCCCAGAACCTTCTTTTGCTACGCAAGCAGGTGTCCCTATGGCCGTTACTCCTCCGGAAGGCGGCCTGTTTCCTCCAGAGGTTACGGCATGGTTCCGCATGGCCATATCGATGGCGCTGGCACATTTATATCTCCCAAGAGAAGTATTTTTGAGATACTGTTCGTGTTCTGTTAACCAGGGTCCGTCAAGCGTGAGATAGCCTCAGTTCAAACCTTCTGGGGAAGTGATGGCCCCTGAGCCTTCAGGGCCCCTCCCTCGGGACCGGGGTCATCCATCGATCCGGCGGGGGAACATTTTGCCTTCTGTTATAGACTGGCACGTCTTCGTGTACTACTAAGGCATGTTTTGGTGGTGCTGGAGGATTCCGTTCCTACTGGGCCGAGAGATCCTCAGTCTTCCGTGCTGGATGGCAAACTGGGTTAGATGTATGGGGATGAAGCCATTCTCCTTGACGTCTCCATTTTTTTTCTTTTCTTTTAAGTATCTGTTCCAGTTCTGAGCTTAGGAGAATAGGGCCTCTGATCGGCTGGTCCTATTAGCGCGCCCATTCTCCTTGGGTGTTCACCCTCGGTTGCTGCCTTCATTTTCTTTGATCCATTTAAGGATGTGTTTAATTTGTTTTATTAAGCTCATGTCTGTTATGATTTTCCGTTTTGGCAAAGTTTCTTCTCTGGAACTGATACTTGCGATTTTATGGTCGCATGAGCACTTTCTCGGAAGTTGCCCAGTACTATATAATGACATAGTTATGTTCATAGTTTGTTATCGATCCCTTCGGTGGCTTCGATTTTTCTTGGACAGTTTCGGAGTGTTCTCATACCAGGCGGATACTGATCGGGTGCTAGCTGCTGTTCCTTATGGTTCATGTCACCCACATGGTGCCGGTGTACTGGTTACCTTGTCGGGTGCTGGGTTGTTCACTTTGTTGTTCTTGTTACCATTACTAGAAGACGGAGGGACTATATCGGTCCTCCTCCTGCTCCTACTGTCGAGGGGGTTCCGGACTCGTGGTCTGCTGTGGCTCCTCGTGAGAGGCCTTTTGGCCTTGGAACCAAAGTCTCTCCATTTCCCATGGGTTTGGAGGTTTGGATGACCTCTGGGCGTTGGGGGTACCAGATTCATTCTTATCTTCTGGATGTCTGTTTTTTTGATGATCTAGTCGTGGTATCTCTCGTAGGTTGCTGGGGCTACTTGTTACCCCTCTTAGGTGGTCGGGTCATCTGTGTCTTCTTTACCACTTTCCTTTTAGTATGTTGCACGCTCTCTAGGGTGCGCAGGGGTTAGGGTTACTCCCTGTTGTTTTTCCCCAGGCATTTCCTGGTCGACTGGTCTGCCAGGAGTTATGAGGCTCCCACCATTTTACCTGTGAGGTACAGGATTTTCCGGGAGGCTGATCCTTTAAGGGTCTTGGTGATATCACTTCTCATCCTAAGGGCTTGCTTGTAGGCCGGAGAGGTAGCTCAGTTGGTAAAATACCCTGACTTCAATAAATCCTGTTCTAAAGACCCAAGGTCACAGGTCCAAATCCCGGCAGGGCTGCCTCAGCCCTTCATCCTTCAAATGGAGCTTGTTTCGTGTAATCCCATGACCTTTAGTGGGGGGAATGTTCCCTTTCGACTCTCTAAGAGATCTAGCCTTTTGTGTTACAAGCAGAGGGTCCTGGTTTTGGACGCTCCCCCGGGTGCTGCTTGTCCTTTTCTTATGCTGGTTAAGATGTCTTTCTAGGCTCTTTGGTCTCAATCTATTTCAAGCGTTCAATGTCCAGGGACATTGGGATGTGGGATGCACTGCCCAGGGTGCACTTCTCAATATGAGGGAACTTGACAGTTCCTCAGGGGTTTGAATTTCTTTGACCGGTCTCGGGTTCTGGGGGACTAGTTTATGACCATGTCTCTTGTCTGAGAGTTCGGATTCCGGATCTGGATCGGTCCTGGGTGCTTCGATCTCAAACCTTTAGGTTTGAAAGATCCGCTTGTCCCTTATGGTTTCTACCTGAGGGTTACTTTGCTGTCTTCCGGTGGGATCTGACAGTGGTCGTCAGGGGCAGTTATTGCACCTTGATGTGGGCTTGTGGTTGTTTGTTTCCACTGAGCTGTCGGTTTGACCAAATGGTCTCTTATCACATGGTTTCACCGTTCTCTTCCTTTTGGTCGGGGGTTAGTTCTGTGCAGAAAGCTTGCGGGACTTGGTTACTCTGGTTTTTGTTGTGCTCAATGGATTCTAGAGATTCTGAGTAGTCTCTAGGATGGCCTTGTAGGTGTTTAACTGATGGGCAGTTACTTGGGCCGCCTTCTGTTCCCGCCCTTTGTTTGCATTCAGTGTCCTTTATAGCTTGGGTATTGTTTTCCCAAAAGTAATGAATGCAGCTGTGGACTCTTCCCATTTAAGAAGAAAAACTTAAATTATACTTACCTGATCATTTTCTTTTCTTCTGATGGGAAGAGTCCACAGCTCCCCGCCCGTGTTTTTTATGGGGCGGCTGTGTTTGTTTTTATTCTTCTGGCACCTTTTTCACACTGATATTTCTCCTACTGTTCCTTGTTCCCTTGGTAGAATGACTGGGGGATTATGGAAGTGGGGGAGGTATTTAAGCCTTTGGCTGGGGTGTCTTTGCCTCCTCCTAGTGGCTAGGTTCTGAATTCTCAAAAGTAATGCCGCTGTGTACTCTTCCCGTCAGAATTTTTTTTTTTTATCAGGTAAGCATAAGTGAAGTATTTTTTCTTTTGGCTATTGCGTCGGCATGCAGAGTTTCTGAAATAGCTGCCTTGCAATGTGAGCCTCCTTATCTGGTGTTCCACACTGATAAGGCTGTCCTACGTTTTTCTCCCTAAGGTTGTGTCTGATTGCAACATCAATCAGGAGATTGTGGTTCTTTCTTCGTGTCCTAATCCTTCTTCTTCGAAGGAACGTTTACTTCATAATCTGGATTTGGTTCGAGCTTTGAAGTTTTATCTTTAGCTACTAAGGATTTTAGGGAAACTTCTTCCTTGTTTGTTATCTATTCTGGGTAGCGAAATGGTCTGAAGGCTTCTTTGACTTCCTTATCTTTTTGTTTGAGGAGTGTTATATGCTTAGCTTATGAGTCAGCGGGGTTTAGACCTCAGAGGATTATGGCTCATTCCACTAGAGCTGTGGCTTCCTCTTGGGATTTTAAGAACGGGGCCTCTATGGATCAGATTTGTAAGGCTGCTACCTGGTCCTCCTTACATACTTTTTCTAAATTCTACAAGTTTGACGTTTTTGCTTTGGCCGAAGCAGCTTTTGGGAGAAAGGTTTTGCAGGCTGTGTTGCCCTCAGATTAGGGTCCGCCTTTCTTTTACCCCTCCCATTATCATTCAGTGTCCTCTAGAGCTTGGGTATAGTTTTCCCAACAGTAAGGAATGATGCCGGGGACTCTCCTTATGTTAAGAAGTAAAACATAAATTATGCTTGCCTGATAATTTCATTTTCTTCTGTAGGAGAGTCCACGCCCCCGCCAGTATACTCCGATGGGCAGACCAAAATTAGTTTTCTCTTCTGGCACCATTTAAACCCTGATATTTCTCCTACTGTTCCTTGTTCCTTTGGCAGAATGACTGGGATATGAGGGAAGTAGGGGGAGTATTTAAGCCTTTGGCTGGGGTGTCTTTGCCTCCTCCTGTTGGCCAGGTTCAGTATTGCCCAACAGTAAGGAATGATGTCGTGGACTCTCCTTATACAGAAGGAAATGAAATTATCAGGTAAGCATAATTTATGTTTTTGCCTGTTGTATCCTGACCTATCCTTAAAGTGCCAGTAAACATTAAATTATTAGATGTCATTTGTTGTTTTATTTAATGTAAAATACATATTAAAAGTTGAATTATTTTTTTTAGAAATGAAATGCTTAATTTTGAAAGTATAAGCTTGATATCAAACCTGTCAATCAAATACTCTAGCCCGTCCCCCTTGCTTCTGCGATTTTAAGCTCTTGCTGCTCTAGTGTATGACAGAGCGTTCTAGCTGTCAGAGAGAACTAGAGGAGCTGCGGATGCACTAACAAGTCTCCACTTTGTCACCAAGTTGTCATCTAAATTGTGAAGCGTTCTGCTTTGCGATTTACATGACAGCTGGTTTTAGATGTATTATGGCATTCTGATGAAGAGCAAGTAAAAGTAAATTATTCAGCTCTACAAGATGTTTTAGGGAGCTCCGTATAGCGATCTTGTTTCTGTGCACTGCTCAGCCGAAATGACTTTTTCTGCATTAGCTAAACAACTGCGCATGCGCAAGGGGATCTAGCTCACTCAAGCGGCGTGCATCTCTAACAACTGTATGGCCTGACTGATTAATAGAGATTAGTGGATGAGGTAGGGACAGGCAGAAGTAGATTCAGTGAGGGGCATTTTTAATAACATGTATTAATAAAAAAATGTGTTTAAAATATTGAAATCTAGGAATGTTAAAGCTGTATTTTTAAATAGATAAGTTTTTTTTTTTTAATGGTTACTGTCCCTTTAAAGGGACATAAAACAGCATGAACTAACATGAGTTTCTAAATATATAATGCAGCCAAAGCTTACTTGCAAAACTGTTTCTGTTTTAACCCCTTTAATTCAGGCATAGTTTGGTTTGCAACAAGCTCCCCCAGGACATTTCCATATATAGAAGGTGCTATCCAGACCATAGCTTCTGCAAAATGCACACGTGCACTGTAGAGGGCAGAGTCACCTGCCACCTGACTAAAGTAGTGCGCAGTATATTGCTAAAGCTTTCACAAAGCATGTGACATCATCCTAATAGAAACAAACAAGCCTCTTGGCAACAAACAATAGCAGTACCTGCTGTCCCTCCTCAACCCTCTTACTTGCTTAAGTAATTATCTTCAAGTGCACATTTTGTTGCGATACCTCAGGGTTTGGAATAAGACACTGATGGGGGGGTGGAGCAGGCTACACTTGTTAACACTAAAGTGTAAGTCATTTTGCAGATTTCTGGAAATTGTATTAAAATAATTATAAGCTTTTTTTTCACACATAGCTTTACCTCAGTTGACCCTTTTATAATATGCACATAACTCAAAATGTTTTATGGCACTTTAACATTTTCTAACTTAAGTTCTGGTTACATAAAATCCACATAAACAAGAAGGTTTATATAAAATAATGCTCCCAGTGGGGGGCCGTGACAGAGAGATACTAAAATGTTAATTTCTCCAACATAGGTGTGTCCGGTCCACGGCGTCATCCTTACTTGTGGGATATTCTCTTCCCCAACAGGAAATGGCAAAGAGCCCAGCAAAGCTGGTCACATGATCCCTCCTAGGCTCCGCCTACCCCAGTCATTCTCTTTGCCGTTGTACAGGCAACATCTCCACGGAGATGGCTTAGAGTTTTTTAGTGTTTAACTGTAGTTTTTCATTATTCAATCAAGAGTTTGTTATTTTCAAATAGTGCTGGTACGTACTATTTACTCAGAAACAGAAAAGAGATGAAGAATTCTGTTTGTATGAGGAAAATGATTTTAGCAACCGTAACTAAAATCCATGGCTGTTCCACACAGGACTGTTGAGAGCAATTAACTTCAGTTGGGGGAACAGTGTGCAGTCTCTTACTGCTTGAGGTATGACACATTCTAACAAGACGATGTAATGCTGGAAGCTGTCATTTTCCCTATGGGATCCGGTAAGCCATGTTTATTACGATTGTAAATAAGGGCTTCACAAGGGCTTATTTAAACTGTAGACTTTTTCTGGGCTAAATCGATTGATTATTAACACATATTTAGCCTTGAGGAATCATTTTATATGGGTATTTTGATATAATAATATCGGCAGGCACTGTTTTAGACACCTTATTCTTTAGGGGCTTTCCCAAAGCATAGGCAGAGTCTCATTTTCGCGCCGGTGTTGCGCACTTGTTTTTGAGAGGCATGGCATGCAGTCGCATGTGAGAGGAGCTCTGATACTTATAAAAGACTTCTGAAGGCGTCATTTGGTATCGTATTCCCCTTTGGGTTTGGTTGGGTCTCAGCAAAGCAGATACCAGGGACTGTAAAGGGGTTTAAAGCTTAAAACGGCTCCGGTTCCGTTATTTTAAGGGTTAAAGCTTCCAAAATTGGTGTGCAATATTTTCAAAGCTTTAAGACGCTGTGGTGAAAATTTGGTGAATTTTGAACAATTCCTTCATGTTCTTTCGCAATTGCAGTAATAAAGTGTGTTCAGTTTAAAATTTAAAGTGACAGTAACGGTTTTATTTTAAAACGTTTTTTGTACTTTCTGTTCAAGTTTATGCCTGTTTAACATGTCTGAACTACCAGATAGACTGTGTTCTGAATGTGGGGAAGCCAGAATTCCTATTCATTTAAATAAATGTGATTTATGTGATAATGACAATGATGCCCAAGATGATTCCTCAAGTGAGGGGAGTAAGCATGGTACTGCATCATTCCCTCCTTCGTCTACACGAGTCTTGCCCACTCAGGAGGCCCCTAGTACATCTAGCGCGCCAATACTCCTTACTATGCAACAATTAACGGCTGTAATGGATAATTCTGTCAAAAACATTTTAGCCAAAATGAACCCTTGTCAGCGTAAGCGTGGCTGCTCTGTTTTAGTTCCTGAAGAGCATGACGACGCTGATATTAATATCTCTGAAGGGCCCCTAACCCAATCTGAGGGGGCCAGGGAGGTTTTGTCTGAGGGAGAAATTACTGATTTAGGGAACATTTCTCAGCAGGCTGAATCGGATGTGATTACATTTAAATTTAAATTGGAACATCTCCGCATTTTGCTTAAGGAGGTATTATCCACTCTGGATGATTGTGAAAATTTAGTCATCCCAGAGAAACTATGTAAAATGGACAAGTTCCTAGAGGTGCCGGGGCTCCCAGAAGCTTTTCCTATACCCAAGCGGGTGGCGGACATTGTTAATAAAGAATGGGAAAGGCCCGGTATTCCTTTCGTCCCTCCCCCCATATTTAAAAAATTGTTTCCTATGGTCGACCCCAGAAAGGACTTATGGCAGTCAGTCCCCAAGGTCGAGGGAGCGGTTTCTACTTTAAACAAACGCACCACTATTCCCATAGAGGATAGTTGTGCTTTCAAAGATCCTATGGATAAAAAATTAGAAGGTTTGCTTAAAAAGATGTTTGTTCAGCAGGGTTACCTTCTACAACCCATTTCATGCATTGTCCCTGTCACTACTGCCGCATATTTCTGGTTTGATGAACTGCTTAAGGTGCTCGATAGTGACTCTCCTCCTTATGAGGAGATTATGGACAGAATCAATGCTCTCAAATTGGCTAATTCTTTCACTCTAGACGCCTCTTTGCAATTGGCTAAGTTAGCGGCTAAGAACTCTGGGTTTGCTATTGTGGCGCGCAGAGCGCTTTGGTTGAAATCTTGGTCGGCTGATGCGTCTTCCAAGAACAAGCTGCTAAACATTCCTTTCAAGGGGAAAACGTTGTTTGGTCCTGACTTGAAAGAGATTATCTCTGATATCACTGGGGGTAAGGGCCACGCCCTTCCTCAGGATCGGCCTTTCAAGGCAAAAAATAGACCTAATTTTCGTCCCTTTCGTAAAAACGGACCAGCCCAAGGTGCTACGTCCTCTAAGCAAGAGGGTAATACTTCTCAGGCCAAGCCAGCTTGGAGACCAATGCAAGGCTGGAACAAGGGAAAGCAGGCCAAGAAACCTGCCACTGCTACCAAGACAGCATGAAATATTGGCCCCCGATCCGGGACCGGATCTGGTGGGGGGCAGACTCTTTTGGAATTCAAGGGACTTCCCCCAAGGGGGAGGTTCCACAGGTCGCAGTTGTCTTCAGACCACATAAAAAGACAGGCGTTCTTACATTGTGTAGAAGACCTGTTAAAAATGGGAGTGATTCATCCCGTTCCATTAAGAGAACAGGGGATGGGGTTCTACTCCAATCTGTTCATAGTTCCCAAAAAAGAGGGAACGTTCAGACCAATCCTAGATCTCAAGATCTTAAACAAATTTCTCAAGGTCCCATCGTTCAAGATGGAAACCATTCGAACTATCCTTCCTTCCATCCAGGAGGGTCAATTCATGACCACGGTGGATTTAAAGGATGCGTATCTACATATTCCTATCCACAAGGAACATCATCGGTTCCTAAGGTTTGCATTCCTGGACAAACATTACCAGTTCGTGGCGCTTCCTTTCGGATTAGCCACTGCTCCAAGGATTTTCACAAAGGTACTAGGGTCCCTTCTAGCGGTGCTAAGACCAAGGGGCATTGCAGTAGTACCTTACCTGGACGACATTCTGATTCAAGCGTCGTCCCTTCCTCAAGCAAAGGCTCACACGGACATTGTCCTGGCCTTTCTCAGATCTCACGGCTGGAAAGTGAACGTGGAAAAGAGTTCTCTATCCCCGTCAACAAGGGTTCCCTTCTTGGGAACAATTATAGACTCCTTAGAAATGAGGATCTTTCTAACAGAGGCCAGAAAAACAAAGCTTCTGGACTCTTGTCGGATACTTCATTCCGTTCCTCTTCCTTCCATAGCTCAGTGCATGGAAGTGATCGGGTTGATGGTGGCGGCGATGGACATAGTTCCTTTTGCGCGCATTCATCTAAGACCATTACAACTGTGCATGCTCAGTCAGTGGAATGGGGACTATACAGACTTGTCTCCGAAGATACAAGTAAATCAGAAGACCAGAGACTCACTCCGTTGGTGGCTGTCCCTGGACAATCTGTCTCAAGGGATGATGTTCCACAGACCAGAGTGGGTCATTGTCACGACCGACGCCAGTCTGATAGGCTGGGGCGCGGTCTGGGGATCCCTGAAAGCTCAGGGTCTTTGGTCTCGGGTAGAATCTCTTCTACCGATAAATATTCTGGAACTGAGAGCGATATTCCATGCTCTCCAGGCCTGGCCCCAGCTTGCGAGGACCAGGTTCATACGGTTTCAATCAGACAACATGACGACTGTTGCGTACATCAACCATCAGGGGGGAACAAGGAGTTCCCTAGCGATGGAAGAAGTAACCAAAATTATTCTTTGGGCGGAGTCTCACTCCTGCCACCTGTCTGCTATCCACATCCCAGGAGTGGAAAATTGGGAAGCGGATTTTCTGAGTCGGCAGACATTGCATCCGGGGGAGTGGGAACTCCATCCGGAAATCTTTGCCCAAGTCACTCACCTGTGGGGCATTCCAGACATGGATCTGATGGCCTCTCGTCAGAACTTCAAAGTTCCTTGCTACGGGGCCAGATCCAGGGATCCCAAGGCGGCTCTAGTGGATGCACTAGTAGCACCTTGGACCTTCAAACTAGCTTATGTGTTCCCGCCATTTCCTCTCATCCCCAGGCTGATAGCCAGGATCAAGCAGGAGAGGGCGTCGGTGATCTTGATAGCTCCTGCGTGGCCACGCAGGACTTGGTATGCAGATCTGGTGAATATGTCATCGGCTCCACCTTGGAAGCTACCTTTGAGACGAGACCTTCTTGTTCAGGGTCCGTTCGAACATCCGAATCTGGTTTCACTCCAGCTGACTGCTTGGAGATTGAACGCTTGATTTTATCGAAGCGAGGATTCTCAGATTCTGTTATCGATACTCTTGTTCAGGCCAGAAAGCCTGTGACTAGAAAGATTTACCACAAAATTTGGAAAAAATATATCTGTTGGTGTGAATCTAAAGGATTCCCTTGGGACAAGGTTAAGATTCCTAGGATTCTATCCTTCCTTCAAGAAGGATTGGAAAAAGGATTATCTGCAAGTTCCCTGAAGGGACAGATTTCTGCCTTGTCGGTATTACTTCACAAAAAGCTGGCAGCTGTGCCAGATGTTCAAGCCTTTGTTCAGGCTCTGGTTAGAATCAAGCCTGTTTACAAACCTTTGACTCCTCCTTGGAGTCTCAATTTAGTTCTTTCAGTTCTTCAGGGGGTTCCATTTGAACCCTTACATTCCGTTGATATTAAGTTATTATCTTGGAAAGTTTTGTTTTTAGTTGCGATTTCTTCTGCTAGAAGAGTCTCAGAATTATCTGCTCTGCAGTGTTCTCCTCCTTATCTGGTGTTCCATGCAGATAAGGTGGTTTTACGTACTAAACCTGGTTTTCTTCCAAAAGTTGTTTCTAACAAAAACATTAACCAGGAGATTATCGTACCTTCTCTGTGTCCAAAACCAGTTTCAAAGAAGGAACGTTTGTTGCACAATTTGGATGTTGTTCGCGCTCTAAAATTCTATTTAGATGCTACAAAGGATTTTAGACAAACATCTTCCTTGTTTGTTGTTTATTCAGGTAAAAGGAGAGGTCAAAAAGCAACTTCTACCTCTCTCTCTTTTTGGATTAAAAGCATCATCAGATTGGCTTACGAGACTGCCGGACGGCAGCCTCCCGAAAGAATCACAGCTCATTCCACTAGGGCTGTGGCTTCCACATGGGCCTTCAAGAACGAGGCTTCTGTTGATCAGATATGTAGGGCAGCGACTTGGTCTTCACTGCACACTTTTACCAAATTTTACAAGTTTGATACTTTTGCTTCTTCTGAGGCTATTTTTGGGAGAAAGGTTTTGCAAGCCGTGGTGCCTTCCATTTAGGTGACCTGATTTGCTCCCTCCCTTCATCCGTGTCCTAAAGCTTTGGTATTGGTTCCCACAAGTAAGGATGACGCCGTGGACCGGACACACCTATGTTGGAGAAAACAGAATTTATGTTTACCTGATAAATTTCTTTCTCCAACGGTGTGTCCGGTCCACGGCCCGCCCTGGTTTTTTTAATCAGGTCTGATATTTTATTTTCTTTAACTACAGTCACCACGGTACCATATGGTTTCTCCTATGCAAATATTCCTCCTTAACGTCGGTCGAATGACTGGGGTAGGCGGAGCCTAGGAGGGATCATGTGACCAGCTTTGCTGGGCTCTTTGCCATTTCCTGTTGGGGAAGAGAATATCCCACAAGTAAGGATGACGCCGTGGACCGGACACACCGTTGGAGAAAGAAATTTATCAGGTAAACATAAATTCTGTTTTTTTTATTGTTCTCTCTAACTACTGGACTTTGAATAAACAGTAATAAAGAAGATAAGTAGGACGTTGTGCAAATAATTAGACAGATAATACAATGAGGTATCCTCTCCCTACAAGATCAGCCCACTGTATTCAGTTGTGGTTTCTGTTGGCAGAAATGTATTTGATATACATAAATATACCTAGAGGAACAAACATTTTAAACTCTTCAGCTGGTATAACAAGTAATTGGAAACACATTAAGGAGAAACCAATTTTACAGTTCACTGTCCCTTTATATATCAGCCTCAATGTAATTCACAGAAAACTTAAAGGGACTGAAAGGTCTAGAAAAATGTTATCTTGCAAATGAAGAGTGCTATTTAAACAATTTAAAATATTTATTTTAACTAGTGCAGATGGATTTTAAAGGCACATTGTTCTGTTAAATTAGTTGCAACAATGTTTATAACAATATTATACTGAGCTGCAAACACTACAGTCTAGGGGGGTAAAGACACATGCACACTCCTAAGCTCCTGACAGTCTTACCTAGGTTTACACTTCAAAGGATTCCAAGAAAAAGAAGCAATTTTACAAGTAGAAGAAAAAAAAAATCAACATTCTTCATTGAATTGTATACATTATGGCTACAACGGAATATAAAGGGAATTGAAAAGGTCAGAATCCAGGCATCAAAAGAAGAATCGGTTTCCAAAATTGAGTTAACTGAGGAGTTATTCTGAGAATATTTCCCATTGAGCTTGTAAACTTTTTTTATTTCTCCATTAAGTGTTGTAAACCCTGTAAATGTGGTCTCTGATGCATTTTAATAACATTTGTTCTTACTAAAAAGCAACAGTAGACTTATTTGACTAATAACACCAGTCCAAAAGTTATTACATTTGAGTGGGGGGAGAGAAGATAAAAGGGGGGAGGGGGAACAATGAAGAAAGTCCTATGGAAAGTATCATACTCGGGAAAGGGAAGTCAAGTCTCCCAAGACTGCAAATTACTGTTATTCCACTGAAAACTTGCCAGCCACAAAGGGGTGTAATTTGTAAGGGTTTACCTTCCCATTCACTCAGTTCAATTTGAGATTTCAATCTTCCTTGAGACAGGACATTGAAGAAAGAATTTTGGCCCAAAGTATATGTGTGGCCAGGCCTGTGTAAAGGTAATACCTATTTCTGTGTTCTCTCTAATATGTTTGAGAGGGGAATGAGGTGAGGAAATATGACTACTGGTGCGAATTGCTTTATCCCATTCACAAAAGACTTCACTTAGCAAAGGATTACAAGAAAGCAACTTGGGACGTGAATCAAGAGTTAGCCAAGCAAGTGAATGGGAAGGGTTTACCCTCCCATTCACTCAATTCAACTTGAGATTTCGATATCCCTTGAGACAGGACATTGAAGAAATAATTTTGATCCAAAGTATATATGTGGCCAGGCCTGTGTAAAGGTAATACCTATTTCTGTGTTCTCCCAATCCCATTCGTGAAAGACTTCACTTAGCAAAGGATTACAAGAAAGCAACTTCGGATGTGAATCAAGAGTTAGCCAAGCAAGTGAGCCGATGTTACCCTTTTGAAGTATTTTTTATTTTCCCTTTGGACCCAGGCTTTATGGATGGAATTGAAGCCCCATTCCACTATTCTTTGCAAAGCAATGGCATGTCTGTACTCAGAGTTTGGGGACTCCCAGGCTGCCTCTGTCTCTTAGAAGATATAATATTTGTTTTTTAATTCTGGGCTTTACCCCTTTCCATATATATACTTCGGTAGCAGTTTGAATATGATCATGTAAGGATGTATGGAGAAGAGGGCTAAAGTGGGATAGTTTGTAAGACATATAGAATCCTGGGTAAGACATTCATCTTGACTACACCTATACGCCATAACCAGAAGATGGACTTATTTTTCCATGACGATAAGTCTCTAACAATATTATACCTAAGGCATTTGTAATTACATTCAACTATTTAATTGATGTAAGGCTTGAGAGAGATCCCCAGGTAATTTATATTGTGTTGTACTATTTTAAGAGGGCATGTGTTCCGTAAGATTGTAGTGTTGGATTGAGATTCTGAGACATTGAGAAGTTCTGATTTGGAGAGATTAAGATTAAAATCTGATACTTTGCCATAATCGTCAAACTCAGCAAGGACAGCTGGTAACAAAGTGTTAATATTAGTCAGCGTGAGTAAGACATTGTCCACGTATATAACAAGCTTATGTTCTCTATTTCCTATTTTAATTCCCAGATTTGAGCAGATCCTGCAGGCTAGAACTTTGAGCAAACAGTAGTAGCAAAACGGGACAGCCCTGGCATGTCCCTTTGGATATACTAAAGATGCCCAATAAATACCCGTTCACCTTTACTTTAGCAACTCAACTTAATTTTCCTTCTTAATACAAGGAGAGTCCACAGCTGCATTCATTACTTGTGGGAAATACTGAACCTGGCCACCAGGAGGATTCAAAGACACCCCAGCCAAAGGCTTAAATGCCTCCCCCACTTCCCTCATCCCCCAGTCATTCTTTGCCTTTCGTCACAGGAGGTTGGCAGAGAAGTGTCAGAAGATTTTGGAGTAGTTCCTTAGGAAGGGTATCTACCCTTCGAGATGGGACTGGAGTTTTAAGTAGTGAGAGCATTGATAAAAGTTAGAGTCTGGAGATGCAGGAAGAGTCTATCTGTGAAATCATCCAGACTTATATTAACAGCTCCTAAGCAATCAGCGTTGACGAATTTCGCTGCCTACTTTTCTTCACTCTAGTCCATGTCAGAAGCAATGCTACAGTCTGTCAAACTTGAAGGACCGTGTTTTCTGTTACACGGCATAGATTCCGGTAAGATTTTTTTAATTTTTATACATATGTTAATGATAGAAGACAGAGTCACTGTGGAACTCCTTTTATCTTTATGGAATCAAGGGTTAATATCCCCTGAGGGGGATTATTGAACAGTGGGGTTTTTAATCATATTTGTTATGTGATTTTGGCTGCTTTATGTGTAGGAGACGTTTGGGCTCATAGGCTGATAAGGAACGTACAGGTTATTTTTTATTTTATTATTCATATTTGAGAGCTACAAAGTTTTGTTAAGCTGGCGCGCTTTTTCTTAGCATTTTCTTAGCTTTTTCTCCTGCATGATGCACGTTTGACCGGGAGTGGTCACGTTTTTCTATTTCCTATTCCTGACCGAGTGTCTGCAGCAAGGAGCGAGTTTCTCTATCTTTCTGGGTCATAGGAGGTGGTGAGTGCCCCAGCCATTGGGGGTATAAGGTGCCAGTTGTTTTTTCTATCATTTAAATTACACGAGTTATGGAGGATTCTCATAATTTAGAGGGGGATCCCTCTAATACAGAATTTGATAACTGTGTATATTGTGAGGAGGCCCGGGTAGTCCAGCCCTCTCAATTATGTTCCAAATGCCGCAACAGGGTGTTTTTATCAACCAATGTTGAGATGTTAGAGACCACTGAGCCGTCCGCCTCTGAGGATTCCTCATCCCGTGAGGTGTGTTCCCTAGAATCTTTTGTTCCTACACATGTAGTTTCCCAGGGTACCGCTGCTCCTTCGCATGAAGGGGGCTTTTTTCCACCAGATGTTCCTGCGCAGTTCCTCATGGCCATCTCTATGGCCTTAGCGATTTTGCCTCTTCCTGCTACGTGCAAGCAAAGGGTTAATCCATGCACTCCTGCCCAGGGACCGCCGTGTAAATTGACGATTGTATCTGATCAGTCACCTGGGGATGCGGTTCCCTCTGAGGCTTCAGAGGTAGGACCTCTAAGGTCGGAGTCTGCTGATTTGATTCCTCCGAATGAAGAGGATTTAGCATTTAGATTTAGAATGGCACGCCTGTGCTTGCTTCTGAGAGAAGTTTTGGCGATGTTAGAGATTACTAGTACTGTACTGATCCGTCAGTCGAATCTTCGTCATCTAAATCAGATAGCGATCTTGATTAGTTGAGTGGAGAAGGATGGAGATCCTATTCCTTCTCGTATATATATATATATATATATATATATATATATATATATATATTTTGTTTTTATTTTATAATCCCAGTTCCGAGCTCTATAGGCGGGTTTGTGTCGTATGACAGGCAGGAACTGTTTTTTGCACATTCTTTTTCTATTCCGTTTCCGGATAGTTTTTGTTTAGAGCTCTTGGTTGTTGGAAAAACTCTTTTTAGGAAGACGTTTCGTCATATGGGATATTAGATTCTGATTACTTTGGTTGTCGCGGTTTCTGGAGACTTCCTGTTGAAGCATCTCATTCTCAGTTCGAGATGATAGTTCCCTCGATATTTTCAAAACAAATTTAAGCCATGGAGCTTATATTTTTTTATTTGGATTATTCTCAGTCTTCTAGCATAAGGTTCCCTCTACTTTTTTGTTCGGGAACTCTGCAGGATCACTGTCGAAAAGGATATCTTTCCTTTTTCATTCCTTTTGGGTACAATCCGTTTTTTATGGACCGTCTCTTCTAGTAAACCTCGTTTCTGAGGTTTAATTTGGCAGTATCCTGATTCCAGATTTATCAGTAGCTCCAGATTTATCAGTAGGTCTTCGCAATTCTGGTTTACTTACGATCGTCTGTTAGAAGACTTTTAGGGATTTTCATCTGTCTTCTTCGATCCTCAGAGGTTAATGTTAAACCAGGACCCTTGGGTACTAAATATAGTATCTCAAGGTTATTGAATAGGTTTTCATGTTGCCTTTCAAGACAGACATTACCAGTTTGTAGCTCTTCCTTTTGGCTTAGTGTCAGCTCTCAGGATTTTTACCAAATTTCTGGGGGCATTATTATCTGTCATCAGGGCTCAGGGCATAGCTTTAGCGCTGTACCTGGGCGAAATCTGTTGGCGCTCTATGAAACTCTGTGGGGAAGAGTTTCCTTCTTAGCTGTAATTATAGTTTCGCTTACCATATATCTGTATCTGACAGTTCTTTGCAAACTCAAGCTTCAGTCAGCTTGTCAGCAGCCCCAGTATTTGGCTCTGCCTTCAGTTACTCAATGTATGGAGGTAGTGGGTCTGATGGTTGAAGTGTCAGACATCATTCCTTTTGCGAGGTTCCTTCTCCGTCCTCTTGAACTTTACATGTTGAGGCAATGAGATGGGGATTACACTCCTCTATCTTAGGTGATTTGTTTGGATCTGTTAGTAAGGCAGTCCCTTTCTTGGTGGACTTTGGACACGCCTGTCTCTCAGGGATGTCCTTTCTTCATCCATCATGGGTAATAATTATTATAGACGCAAGTCTCTCTGGTTGGGGTTTGTTCTGGGGATCTCGGAGATCTCAGGGAGTTTGGTCTCCTCAAGAGGTAAAGTTACCAATCAATGTGTTAGAAGTGTGTACGATCTTCTGAGCTCTTTAGGCGGTAGCCTATATCAATAACCAGGGAGGTACCGCAGTACTCTAGCAATGAAGGAGGTTTCTCACATTCTATTCTAGGCAGAATCCCATCAGTGTACTATTTTGGCAATTCACATTCCTGGAGTCAAGAATGGGAAAGCAAATCCTTCAATATGGAGATTTTTGATCAGTTAATTTAACTTTGGGGTCTCCAGAAATAGACTTGACTGCATTTTGTCGGAATCATTAGCTCCCCAGATATGGAACGAGGACGAGAGATTGTCAGCCGAACTGATTGCAACCTTAATAGTTCCTTGGCCATTTCAACAAGCTTATTTTCTTCCTCCCATTGTTCTTCTGTCAAGAGTAATTGCTCGGATCAAACAGGAACACACTTCAACTATTCTGATAGCTCCGACATGCCCATGCAGGATTTTTGTATGCCAATTTGATTTAAATTTCCAGTTTTTCCACTATGGCATGTTTTTCAACGTCCATAACTGTTGTTTCAAGGACCCTTCTTTCATTTAAATCTTCAATCTCTGAATTTGACTGATTGGCGATTAATCAATTGATTCTTTCTCAAATGGGTTTCCCAGACTCAGTGGTTGATGCTAGGAAAATCTATCAAAGGTATGGAAACTAACTATCTTTCCTGGTGTGTGCAAAGAGGTTTTAGTTGGCATTCCTTTAGACGTTTAAGAGGTTGATGCTAGGAAAATCTATCAAAGGTATGGAAACTATATTTCCTGGTGTGTGGAAAGAGGTTTCAGTTGGCATTCCTTTAGACGTTTAAGAGTTCATCCATTTTTGCAGGATGGTTTAGATAAGGGTTTCTTGGCTGGTACCATATTTCTGCTCTTTATGTGTTATTTCATAGAAATATTGCCAGTCTTCCAGATATTCAGGCTTTTGTTCAAGCACTGGTTAGAATTAGACCAGTTATGAGACAGATTGCTCCTCCATGGAATCTCAATCTGGTATTGTGAGTGTTACAATATTCTTAGTTTGAACCTATGTATGAATTGAACATTCAACTATTTTCCTGAAAAGTTTTATTTCTTTTGGTTATCTCTTCTGCCAGGAGAGTGTCTGAGTTATCTGCTCTTTCCTGTAAAGTCCCTTATCTTGTTTTCCATTAGGATAAAGTGGATTTGGGTACTCGTTTTTTTAGCCTAAAGTGGTTTCTTCAAAGAATATTAACTATGTAATTGTAGTTCCTTCATTTGTGTCCTAATCTGAAAAATTCTAAGAACGTTTGTGGCATAAGTTGGCTGTGGTTAGGGCTTTAAAACACTATCTGTATGCTACCAAAGCATTTAGACTGTCTTCAAGTTTATTTGTTAATTTTTCTGGTAATCGCAAAGGGCCAACGAGTTTAATTCATAAGACTTACTTGGAGGCAGGTCAGTCTCTTACTTTACCTATTACAGCTCATGTAACTCGTTCAATGTCTACCTCCTGGGCATTCAAGAATGAGGCTTTAGTAGATCAGGTTTGCAAGGCAGGAACTTGGTCGTCAATTCCCACTTTTACTTTGATATAAGACAGCTTTATTTTCTTGGTATCCTTTGAAGAGTAAACCTAGTGTATGCTGAAATTAGCTTAAGTGCGTTCACATGTTTTTAACACCCTAGGCAACAGTGTTTGCAACTGTGTATAACATTGTTATAAACATTGTTGGAAACACTGTTGTCAGACGGCTAAAGACAAATGTATGCACTTAATCGTACCTATGATCATTCTTTAACAAAGGATACCAAGAGAACTAAGCAAAATTTATAATTTAATATTTAATTAATATAAGTAAATTGGAAAGATCTTTTACAATGTCATGCTCTATCCAATTAACTAATTTTGACTTTACTTTCTGTTTTTAATATTAGGTAAACACATATTTTCTTTGAAACGTCTGACTAGCTTTCAGTTTTTTTTGAAGCAACTTGTTTTGTTTTTGGTTTCTTAAGACAGAAATGTAAAATAAAGAAGCTACATAGATGTACTGTCAGCTAATCTTCTTGTGGGAACATTCCTACCAGACAGTACAATAGAGGCCATAGATGAGAATATATTCTCTGAGGACAAGCTTTACAAGTGGGCCCATTGTAATGAATCCTACAAGTGTACAAAGTGTTAGCATATTAATGGACAAGTGGTAGAGTGCAGAAAGTCATCAATTCAGCTTATTTTATTTTTTTTGTGTTTTGGGGAAAAATACATTTATATAGAACAATCAACAATCAAGCAGGTTGTTAAAACAGATCAGCTTAGGCCAGGTATGTTTGTCTTGTGCTTTCTAGCTTGTCTCGCTCAGTCTCATGCGCAGAGCACACACTCATCCTTAAGGCCAGGTATGTTTGTCTTGCACTTTCGCGCTTGTCTCACGCAGTCTCATACGCAGAGCACACACTCATCCTTAAGGCTAGTATGTTTGTTTTGCGCAGTATTATACGCAGAGCACACACTCATTCTTAAGGCCAGGTATGTTTGTCTTGCGCAGTCTCATGCGCAGAGCACACTCTCATCCTTAAGGCCAGGTATATTTTTCTCACAATTTCACGCTTGCCTTGCGCAGTCTCATGCTCAGAGCACACACTCATCCTTAAGGCCAGGTATGTTTGTCTCACAATTTCACGCTTGCCTTGCGCAGTCTAATGCGCAGAGCACACACTCATCCTTAAGGCCAGGTATGTTTGTCTCACAATTTCACGCTTGCCTTGTGCAGTCTCATGCACAGAGCACACACTCATTCTTAAGGCCAGGCATGTTTGTCTCACAATTTCACACTTGCCTTGCGCAGTCTCATGCGCAGAGCACACACTCATCCTTAAGGCCAGGTATGTTTGTCTCACAATTTCACGCTTGCCTTGCGCAGTCTCATGCGCAGAGCACACACTCATTCTTAAGGCCAGGTATATTTTTCTCACGTAGTCTCATGCGCAGAGCACACACTCATCCTTAAGGCCAGGTATATTTTTCTCACGCAGTCTCATGCGCACAGAGCACACACTCATCCTTAAGGCCAGGTATGTTTGTCTCACGCTTGTCTCGCACAGTCTCATGACTGCGTCGGACAAACATACCTGGACTTTTATTATATAGGATTATGATTTGCCTTCCACGAGAAACAGTTACTTCTAGGTTTTCTTAAAAACATGCATGTGTTTAATAAGAGAACGTGGTTTATACATTTAAAGCAAAGTTGTGGGTTGTCAGAACAATGAGAAGTCGGATACACATACACACAGGCATCGGGAATATTGTAAAATAATTTGATATGTGCAGAAAAAAATTTGGCTCTTGAGATTTCACAAATGTTATAATAAATGGTCAAAGTAAAATTTTGAATTGACAAACTATAATGATTTTATATAACTTCATGAAATTATAATTTGTGAGTATACACAAAAAAGTAATAAAAACAAAAGTAGTTAAAGGGACACTGAACCCAAATGTTTTCTTTCATGATTCAGATAGAGCATGCAATTTTAAGCAACTTTCTTATTTACTCCTATTAGCAATTTGTCTTCGCTCTCTTGATATCTTTGTTTGAAAAAGAAAGTTCAGAACCCTGGACAGCACTTGTTTATTGGTGGATGAATTTATCCACCAATCAGCAAGAACAACCCAGGTTGTTCATAAAAAATGGACCGGCATCTAAACTTACATTCTTGCTTTTCAAATAAAGATACCAAGAGAATGAAGAACATTTGATAATAGGAGTAAATTAGAAAGTTGCTTAAAATTGTATGCTCTGTCTGAATCACAAAGGAAAACATTTGGGTTTAGTGTCCCTTAATTACAATAAGTTGAATATGTTGTTAAAAAACAGAATTGTCACAAATAAATAACCTGTGTTTCTATAATGTAAAGATACTGTGTACCATAAATGTTTTCCCTGTTCCCAGGGATTCATTCTACCTGCTGGAGTGCATTCAATTGTTTTCAAATATCGCTTTACATTTTTGTTGGTATTTTAAATATTTGATTTTGCCTGATGTATCGCTTCCTATACTGAAAGTTTCTATATTTAAGCATTGGCTATAGAAATGCTGTGTAAGTGCGTAAACTTAGCCAGCAGAATAAATTAGACTCCCAGTTGGGGGTAAGGAGAGATAAAATATTATTGTTAATGTACTCTCTCTAAATATTTGACTTTAGCATACAGGTAGATAATATAAAGAAGAGTGTGTGTACAAAAAGTGTTAAAATAAGGGGCTCTAAATTTCCCTGAAAGTTTAACCCATTGTAATGGGTTGTGGTTTCAAAGAAAAAAACAGCTATTTCACATACAAATTACTCCTAAATAAACAATTTCTCATACTTTTTATACTCTGTGGTATAACTACAACACATTAAGGGACAACCAATTTTACAGTACACTGTTCCTTTAAAGCCAATTTTTTTTCTTTCATGATCCAGATAGAGCATGCAATTTTAAATAACTTTCAAATTTATTTCTTTTATCTAATTTGTTTTGGTTTTTTTCTCTTTGTATGCCTTGTTGAAAAGTATACCTAGGTAGACTCAGAAGCTGCTGATTGGTGGCTGCACATATATGCATCTTGCCATTGGCTTTCAGCTTACTCCCAGTAATGCATTGCTGCTCCTTCAACAAAGGATACCAAAATAAAGAAGCAAATTAGATAAAAGAATTAAATTGGAAAGATGTTTAACATTGTTTTAACTGGGGCAGAGCCGGCCGTCCATAAAAGTGGCTGCACATTAATGTGAGCTCCGCACAAACCTGTCGAAACGAGACACATACTACACACCTACAAGGACAAATGTAGGAGATTTACCTGCCCTAGCACTGCTAGATACTACCGCATCTATTAGCAGCACCATAGCGACATCCACTCTGCCTAAAACTGTGCAGAGAGCCTTCACAGCTGCATCTTGATTCTAGCGGCCGCCATCTTGACCACACGGCACCAGCTAATTGCGGCTTTGGATAACATAGCCTGAGATTATAAAGTCCTGCAGACTACATCGCATCACT
The DNA here is from genome assembly GCF_027579735.1 of Bombina bombina. Lineage (NCBI taxonomy): Eukaryota > Metazoa > Chordata > Amphibia > Anura > Bombinatoridae > Bombina > Bombina bombina. Next base: position 207,615,926 of record NC_069500.1, read on the forward strand.
TCTGGGGTATCTTCTAATGCTACCCAGTAAAATTACAGAACAGCTTGGCAGAGCGTAGCTGAGATCTGAGGCTATCCTACAAATGACACTCATGACCATATCATCGGCTAATACTACAGTCTCACTCACTCACAGGGATTTGGGCCACTGATACACCACATACTAACTACAACGTATAACACCCTATAACTAGGGATCTGTCCTAGAAGGGTGTAATTGGTGACAACCCCTGTGTCATTGTATCTCTTACAAATGATCTGAAACCAGCACACTTTCTTTTTTGAACAAAACCTGATTACTGGGCTTCACAATCTTACAGTTGCTCACTACCCTATATCTCACTTGCTGGACTGCTATACTTATAGAAGCACTTTATACGAGTCCATTATGTCTCCCAAAAGGGTGGGAAACTCAGTAAAGCAGGTCAAAACTTTAACCCCTGCCAAGACTTCAGTGAATACCTTCTTCAAACTGATTGACAATCCTACAACTAAAATGCCATCTACAATACACCTGCCACAAGACTCCCCTTTCCCCTCTTCAATGACAATGAGGAGGAAGAATCTAGTGACACGACACAAATATCTAAATCTCTATTGGCCACGCTACTCTCTAAACAGGACTTCAACAATTTAATTATACAAGTTTGCCAATGTATTAAAGAGGAAATTACAGAACTTTGCAAAGATCTCAACGAGATTGGTAACAGAGTTGAATACTTAGCGCAAGAAAATGAATCCAACCAATCAGAGATAGCAGACCTCCATCAACACACTCGAGGACAAGATCTAGCCCAACTTCAGGACAAAATGGAGGATCTGGAAAACAGGGAACGCAGACAAAATCTATGCGTTCACGTTGTCCCTGAATCTGTTCAAACCCCTGCTATTCCAGAATACCTTCGAGATCTTTTTCAACATGTACTGGGGACAGGAAAAGATACTTCGATAGCTATTGATAGTGCTCATAGAGCTCTTAGACCAAAGCCGCCAGAAAACAATCCTCCCAGATACATTGTGCTCAAACTGAAAAACTTTCAGACCAAGGAAGACATCATGAAAGGCGCATGAGACAGATAATTTTTCAAAATGACTCTATACAGATTTTCCCAGACTTAGCTCCCCGCACCCTACAACGCAGGCGAGAATTTCATCCCCTCACTTCTTAGAGGTAAAGGAATCCAATATCATTGGGGATTTCCCTGCTCCCTCTCTGTTTTATACCAAGGCCACAGAGTGCTATGTAAAGACCCTGAGGACATTGCAGCTTTCTGCTCAGAAATAAATATTGAACCACCGAAGGACCCCACAGCCCACCAAACTACGTCTTCCTCTCGACCGACTACTTCTGCAACAACAAAGTCACAGACTCTCAAATGGAAGACTGTACCAAACAGAAACACTAAGACTTCAGATACTTCTTAATCTCATCCAGATGGGTGACACCTTACTTACTGTGCATTGAAACATAAGAGGGGGTAAGCCTTTGGGTTAAACTCGATTTTTGTTGACTAACTCTGTTGTCTAACTGATAATACTATACCTGAGCATTTATCCTCTTTTATCTGCTATTTGGGTAACAAAATCTTGTTACTTAGATGCCCGCATTTCCTTGTAGGTTTATTTAGTTATCTGCATATTATTTAAATAATACATTTTTTAATTAAGAATATACATGTAAAACTACAGAATAAAATCAAGATATAGTAAGAAAAGGTAAAACAATGAAAAGGTGCAAACTTCATAACTAGTCCTTAAAATATATACAATGTATTAAATGGCAGCTAAAAGTTAAATAGATTACTTTTTCAGAGGTAAGCAGGAATCTGATCCCAATAGTTATTTATATGCATTGTATTGAAAGGGATCTCAAAGATCAAGGTTCCACTTGACTGTATGTTAGAAACAAACTGTTAAGTCAAAATGCTTTAATGAGCTTGACCATGAGGTTAACCTGTGATGCCGGTACCTCGCTTAAAAATTAAATAAACCAACAGTCTCTGCACTATTCAGGAAACATGGAAATCTTATAAAGGAGTTGGAAACCACTAGCAAATATGAACAAATACAAACAAAATTGGTAAGTTAAATAAGTCCAAACATGGTTCAATGTAACCAATAAACAGTAACCCTAGAAGGTGAGTCCTGAATAGACTAGTTGCTAGCCCATTGTATAGATGATAAAGATTTCTAGTTTCCAGGAAAAAAATTTTGTTAGCCAGGAAAACATGGCCAAGCAGTCTTCATTGTAGCAGAAAACCTTGATATAGTTTTTTCCTGCACTATTTGAACATTCATCAACTTGAAATTCTTCCACTCCGTAATACACCATAGCTGCTTCATATTTAGTACAGGTTTTTTTTGTTTGTTTTTTTCTTATCACTGAGGATGTCCTTTCATACTGCTCAATAAATTACCGGGCATACAAGAGTGCATGATCTGCATATTATTTAGAGGACAGGACTGTGCTCTCACCAAAACTTAATTCATGTTTATTGTGTTTTACATGTTTAATGTTTTTGTTATTTGCTGTTTTTATTGTTGTTCATTGTTGTACGTTTCACAATTTAAGTACTCAAGAGTAATTTCCTATATTCAAACATTGAATCCTCTCAGATTCCTTACCAAGGCCCCAACACAACAGGCCCTGCTACCATTTTATCCTATACCCCTATATAATCCTCTTTCTATAACTTCCTTGACAATATTTATACATGAATAGACCAATAACTATACTAACGCAGAACACCAAGGGCCTAAATGTACCACACAAGCGATCAATGGCAATTTTTGATTGTAATCGCAAGAATGGCGACATTTTGTTTCTTCAAGAAACGCATTTTCTTAGAGGCAAAGAACCCTCATACTACTAACGCACATACCCTGCACACTACCATAGCAGTAACCTAGGAAAGAAAATAAATGGAGTCAGCATATTGATTAGAAATCATGGACTCTAGTTATCAAGGTCTGTCGGACCTGATCCGACAGTACGGATCAGGTCCGACAGACCTCGCTGAATACGGCGAGCAATACGCTTGCCGTATTCATCATTGCACCAGCAGCTCACAAAAGCTGCTAGTGCAACGCCGCCCCCTGCAGACTCGCAGACAATCGGCCGCCAGCAGGGGGTGTCAATCAACCCGATCGTACTCGATCGGCTTGAATTGCGGCAATGTCCGTCCGCCTGCTCAGAGCAGGCGGACAGGTTATGGAGCAGCGGTCTTTGTGACCGCTGCTTCATAACTGCTGTTACAGAGCTTGATACATATGCCCCAAAGTCTCCTTTCAACTGCTAGCCATAGATAGAGACGATGAAGGAAGATACTTGGGACTACATGGGTTACTATTCGGCCGACCTATGACTTTTATCAACATATATGCCCCGAATAAGAGACAAGGCCCCTTCTTCCGAGTAATTACTAACAGGATCCTGAAATTCGCTAAAGGATCTTTGATATTAGCCGGTGACGTCAACCTCCCCCTAGACCCTACAATAGACTGCTCTAATAAAAACATAAACACAGCAAAAAAAAAACTCTTAAGACAGTTTGGTCTTATCTCCATCTACTATCACTACACAATACTTGGAGAAATTCACACCCAGACACTCAAGACTACACCTTTTTTTCAAACCCTAAACACACAGATTCCCGTTTAGATTACATTTTAACAGACAATCTCACATTAGGAACCCTGACTGATTCCAAAATATCGCCAAAAACAACATGGTCAGACCACTCATCAGTAGGTAGTAGCTTTTTATGGCCCTCTGCATCATTAAAGCCTTTTTACTGGCATTTAGATGACACCCTACTACAGGACCTGATGTCTATACAAAAAATAGAAAAAACCCTAACTCATTTTTTTAATGAAAACACAATGGAGGTAAGTCCTTGTACAGTATTGGAAACACATAAAGCTTTTATCAGAAGAGAACTTATAAAATCCAAAGCCCATAGAATCCAAACGCAATGAAGACATTATTCTGACCTCTCTAAAAAGTTTTGTAGTCTGGACCATCTCCATAAACTCTAACCACTAGATGAAAGCATCACACTTCAATTAACACAAACAAGAAATGAGATTGACAGGTTGGATTGGACATTCCTTAATATTACACTTAAACAATTCGGCTTACCTGACAAATTTGTCAATGGAATATTCTCTCTGTACAGTTCACCCTCAGCGAAAATCAGAGTAAACGAAATTCTTTCCCACCCCTTTTGCATCAAGAATGGCACTAGACAGCGCTGTCCCCTGTCGCTGCTCCTGTTCGTACTTGCCATGGAAATTTTAGCCATACAAATACGCTCGCACCCTGATATCAAAGGCATATCTGTTAAAGATTCACATTACAAATTGGCCCTCTTTGCCGATGACTTGTTAGTAACACTCACCTCACCTCACCAAAACAATCTCTCCCCAGATTCCAATCCCCCCTAGCCAATTACAGCAAAGTCTCAAATTATGCGATTAATTCCTGGAAATCTGAACCCTTGAACCACTCTCCCTTAGATCTTGATAACCTAGCGAAAAAGTTCCATTTTCCATTTAAGTCCGACACACTTAGATACTTGGGGATTCAGCTCACCTCGGATCCTGAGAAATGATATGATTTGAACTATGAACCTATCTTACAAAACATCTCTGCTATGACCTTGGCTTGGTCTCCTAAAAATATCTCCTGGCTGGCAGAGGAAACATTTTTAAAATCACCATTCTGCCTAAGTTATTATACATATTCCAGACAGTCCCGATACCCCTCCCCCTGTCATACCTTCCTAAACTACAAGCTATTATCAATGCCTATATATGGCGGAAACAACCCCCCAGGATTGCCAGAGAAACATTAACGACCCCTAAGAACATGGGTGGACTGGGTGTACCAGACCTCTCCTTATATCGCTCTGCGATATTTCTAAACAGAATAATAGAGTGGGGCACTCTAGACCCCCAAGATTGTAAATCCTGGATTAAACTAGAACATGATAGTATAGACCATCCACAACTGAGCAGACTATACTGGATACCGCCAGCTAAACGTCCTACACAACTTAATGAATATCCAATAATACATGAGACATTCAATATCTGGAACTCTTTATTAGGCAAACTTCCAACACTATCTTCTGTCCCTTCACCTTTAACACCTATACTAGGCAATCCAGAATTCCCAGAAGGTCTCCCTCTAGTACAACATAAACCCCTCAACCTTCATGATCTTATACTGGTACACTTGACAGTAGATAACTCAAGACTCTTACCCCAAGAAAAAAGTGCAATTCTTTTTAGAAGAATATTTTCTTCTTAAATGGAAAGAGTCCACAGCTGCATTCATTACTTTTGGGAATTTAGAACCTGGCCACCAGGAGGCGGCAAATACACCCCAGCCCTCATCCCCCAGTCATTCTTTGCCTTTCGTCCCAGGAAGATGGTAGAGAAGTGTCAGAATTTTTATTTTTTGTCTCTTATGGAGGGTAGTACTCTTCGGCATGGGAGAGGAGTTTTTAAGCAGTACTGTTAGTTTCTCAGTGAGGGCTTGGATGAAAGTTAGAGTCCAGAGATGCAGGGAGAGTCTCTCTGTGAAACCATCCTGATTCATATTAACAGCCCCTCAAGCAATCAGCGTTGTCGAACTTCGCTCCACTGCCTGCTTTCTTCTCTCAAGTCTATGGCGGAGTCGATGCCACTATTCATCACACTTGAAGGGAAGTGTTCCTGTTCCATGGCATAGATTCCGGTAAGATCGTTTCATTTTTCTTTTTTGTCAATGTACTGTAATGTAAATGTTTTTCCCGAGAGGCTACAACACCTTGCGGGTCTAACTATATGACAAAGGGGTCTCAGTGAGTCTCCGTTAGTATCTTAGAATTGAGGGTTAATATCTCCTGAGGGGGTTATTGAACAGGGGGGGTTATAATCATGTTTATGTGATTCAACCTGCTTATGTGTGATGTTTATGGGCTTGTGGTTGGAACTTTGAGGCCTTTGGAAGTGACGTGGCCTTTTGGTTGGGCGCACTTTCTTGGACTGTACGGTTCACCTTGTGTTCGGGCGTGGTTCCGTTCCCCATTCCCGCATTACTGACCATGTGGCGAAGGAATATTATAGTCCGCAAGAGTCTGGTCATAGAAGGTGGTGAGTGCCCCAGCCATTGTGGGTGTCAGGTGCCGTTTTTGTTTTTTAGTCCATATTCTATTCCTCTATCCAGTTACGAAGGATCCTGATGCTGAGACTGTGCTCATTTCAGATTCAGTTACAGAGGATTCTGATACTGAGACTATTTTGATTTCAGATTCTGTGTCCAGTGATGACTCTGGATTGGCCTCGTTGACACATGTCGACCAGTTTTGTTCCGTATGCCATATTAGAGCGCCTGGTTCCTTGGGGTCAGGGAATCAGGGGCCTGCTGAGCCATCCGCCTCCGGGGGTCCAGTCCTCCAGGAGGCGAGTTCCCTACCAATGCATACTTCTACATATGCTGGTAACCCAGTTTATGGTTCCTCCATGCGGATTGGTGTGTTCCCCCCCGGAGGTTTCAGCACGTTTTTGCTTCCAGATAAAGTTAGCGATGGTCCGTCTCCAGAGCCCAGACGTTTATTTGAGATTGTGCTCGTGCCCTATTGTCCCGGGTCTTCCACCTTGGGGTGGGCCTCTACAGTTCCCCGCGGGTGTATCTGTTCTGGAGTGTTGCGTCTTTCGTTACAGGATTGCACGCCTTAGAGTGTTGCTTAGACATCTCTTTCAGTTATTGAATGACCCTATTTTTAACAGATACAGGAATTTCAGTCTGATAATTTGAATGGTGCACCTCATTAGACTTTGGGGGGTTATCTCCTGTTTGTCATTTGTTCAAGGTCTTTCCCAGTTTTTTTTTAAAAGATAGGGCTCCATTTGGCTGGTCCTGTTGGTAGGCCTGTGTCTTTTGGGCGTTAACCTTCAGGTTGCCTTATATTTTATTTTGTATCCGATGGGATGTCTTTTATTTGTGTTTGTTTCCTTCGGGAACCATCTGGGATCAATACTCTTTGTTATATCTCCAGAAGTTGTTTGGACACACGTTAGTCCTATGTTTAATAATGTCTGTTTTCTGTTTTTTCCCAATGTGGGAGAATTTATGCAGCTTGCCGGTGGAGACCCTGGGTCCGTTTTTGTGGCTGTTTAGACACATGGCGCTGTTTCTGCTGGACTGGTTCGGTAGTAGCGCTGAGTGCTCCAGTTATCATTGTTTTTTATGTTCAACTAAGCATTCAAGAGGACCTGTGGGTTTGCAAGGCGGGAAAGGATTGTTTCAGTCCTTACAGCCTTCAGTCATAGATGACCGGGTAGGGGAGGGCTCCGCTGCGTGACTCTATCTGACATCTGATTTCATCAGGACCTAGATGTGGGGGAGGGCTGGCGGGCGTAGCGCCCTGTTACCACTGATGAGTGGTTTGGTCTTCAGTTTTAGGCTTCTGGATGGTCCTATTGGGGCTTGATCCAACAGCTTGTAGGATAGCTGTACAGCATGCGGAAGGTTTTCTATTTTGAAACCTGTTGCAGATTTGACACCTTATGGGGGTGCGTGTAAGCTGTTTCTAGCGTATCTAGATACGACTCTTACTCTGGGTCGCGTTTGGTCTGTCTCTCCCCTGTGCCCTCTGCCTGTGTGGAGGTAATGGGGAGACTAGCCCTGCTATAAGGGTTTTGGGAACTCGAGATATCCCTTCTGTTTTCCTGAGGCCTTGTGAAGTTCCTTCATTTGACTTCTAGCCTTGCTCCTTGGAGAGTTGGACTTTATCTAGGGGTAGCTCCTTCCTTCGGTTGGGACTTTAGAGTTCTCTTCACTATCCAGATTCTCTGGATATGCTCCATTCCCTTTGTCTGTTTGTTTGGCCAGTCGGGGTGTTTAGTTCCAGGGTATAGTTGCCTGAACTGTTAGGTACCCAGACCTGTTTTTCTCCTGAGTCTTCCTCTTTCTGGGCCTTCGCTCCTGTCCCAGTTTTGGGTAGTTTGGATCTCAGGGCTGGTCGGGATGTTCCACGCTGGTGGGAACTGGAGCTATGGCCAGCTGTAGTAGCCTGAGGGTTAGCTTAGCTGCCTAGCAAGCGGAAGGTTTGCAGTTTGAAACCAGCTGAAGCTATTTGCACCTTGAATGTGTACTAGCAAGTTGTTTTAAGATCCTTGCTTCTTCTAACGGACCGGGTCAGGGTTGGCCTGGTTTATTGGAGTCTTTATTACTACTTGCCACAGAGTAACCCATGTCCTCTGGGGTTAACTGGGTGGATTGTGCCTTAAGAATGTGGGTTTCTACCCGGCTGCTGGTGCTGGTTCCCAGTTTCTGGTGTGCCTTAGGGTGGTATTCCCCTGTTAGTTTGCCAGTGTACCCGTGGATTCTCTGCTCAGCAGGTGAATTGGTTGGCTGTGCCTCTGTTGGGCGAACTACTTGTGAGGGGATCCTCTCTAGGACATTTGCGGGATCTTTTCTTCCTGTTTAGCCGGTGGTTTCGGGCCTGAAGACGGGTTTTACCCTTCCAGCCTCATCCCTTTTTCTTTAGGGGATATTCTCTTCTTAGATAGATCCTTAGGTCTATGGCCTTGTCTGGTTTTAGAGTAGGGTTGTTGGGGGATGGCTCTGCCATCTTTACGCTCGTTCCTGTACCAGTTCGGGATTTTTGTTCCCTTATATGGTGGCCCAGCTGGGTCTGCAGGTCAGGAAGCTCGAGCGGTTTCTGGGTCACAGTATCCTTTGGGATGTGTGAGCTTGCTGAGTCTATTCTGATAGCTCAGTCTACTAGGAGATGGTTTTTCCTTCTCCTTGCTCCTTTGACAGGAGATCGTTTCCTCTTCCCTTGGCTTCTGAGGGTATTCTCTCCTTCTCTGGGGGCCTCGATGGAGGCTTTGTGTTCACCTTTTTAGGGACCTGTGAATAGGTCTGGCGGCTTGGGTTGCCTGGAGTGTGTGCCCTCTGTCGGGGACTGTTTTATGTGGTCTGTTTTTTGATGACTGCTTCTTCTTCTTCCTTGCAAGTTTCCTCTGTGTTGTCCTGTTACGGACTCTGTGTTCTGCAACTTAGGGTTTCTGTTACACGCTCTTCATGGTCGAATACTTAGGTATTCTAGGACAGGCGTTGGGAGGGTTTTGCCTCTTAAAGTTGCGTTCCTTGCTTGCAGGATGTTGGGGAGACGTCTTTTGGTCTCTGTGCCTGGTTTTATCCCGGGTTTCGCCTGATATAGGAGTGGCCTCCTTCCCTGTTTGGGTTCATTTGGTCTCTGTGTGCTAGGCCCACTCTTGGAGGTGCTGTTTTTGTATTAGGAGCCTTTTGGTTTCCTTGGTCCTCCTTTGCCTTGTTCCCCCTGGGGATTTCGGCTGCTTTACCCTTCATTTGGAAGGGGGAGTGGGGGGGGCTGTCTTTTAAGCGACGGTGTCTTTTGGAGGACTGTTGGCTCAGTCGAGTCTGTATTGCGGTCTCTAGTTTGGCTCTGGACTGGCTGCGAGTCAGTGTCACTGGGGCTTTTCCTTTGAAATTGTTTCTCGGCTTCGGACGAAGCAGGATTTTTTATTTGGGTAGAGGTTCAGGCTTGGTGCTCTCAGTATGGGCAGCCTATTGTACCCTCCCGTCTTAGCATTCAGCTTGGGTATTGTTTCCCAAAAGTAATGAATGCAGCAGTGGACTCTTTCCATTTAAGAAGAAAAACATAAATTATGCTTACCTGATAATTTCATTTTCTTCTGATGGAAAGATCCCACAGCTCCCCACCCGTAATTTATGTGGGGTGTCCTTATATCTTCTGTCACCTTTTCGCCCTGATATTTCTTCTACTGTTCCTTGTTCCTCGGAAAAATGACTGGGGGATGAGGGAAGTGGGAGGCGTATTTAAGCCTTTGGCTGGTCTGTCTTTGCCTCCTCCTGGTGGCCAGGTTCCTAATTCCCAAAAGTAATGAATGCAGATGTGGACTATTTCCATCAGAAGAAAAGGAAATTATCAGGTAAGCATAATTTATGTTTTCACTGATTGGTTTAGATATGCCCAACTTAACCATTATATATCTACCCACAGAGACAAAACACAACTATGTAGACCACAAACAACATTTGAAAAGTTCTGCTCCATGGATGCGCCATCCAGACATGGGATAGCTTTGCTATACGGGACCTTAAACAAACTTAAATGTCAAGATCTACCTAAATATGTTAATGCATGGCATAGCGAACTCCCATACACTATAACAACTAAAGAATGGCATAAAATATTCTCTACAATGGCCAAATCTGCTCACTCACTCTCATTATTAGAAACCAAATATAAATTTATGATGAGATGGTATCTAACCCCCCCAAAATCTGAAACACATTTTTAAAGATGCATCAGACAGATGCTGGAGAGGTTGTAAAGAAAAGGGCATGTCATACCACATATGGTGGGAATGTCCAAAGCGCACCCAATATTGGCAAGATATATGTAATTTTATAAACAAAATGCTAAGCTGTAATCTCACCCCGACCCATATCTCTTTCTTTTTAACTCACTCCCTAAATTGCAAAATTTTAACTCACTCCCTAAATTGCAATCCAAGTTACATACTGCAGTTCTGCAAATTGCCCTAAACAGCGTCAGACAAATAATTCCCAGATTCTGGAAGAAAGAAAGAACGTTAACTCTAAATATGTTGCTGGACCCACTCCAAACCAACATCATTCTTGAAAGATATCATTACTTTATAATAGATAACCTCAATTTTTATTATAACATGTTTTTTTGGGGGGAATCTTGCTCAAATACTAGGAGATAACTGCATATTATCATTTCCCGTACATTCTCTCTTCCTGTTGACATACATACATGCTTGATTGTTGCCTAGATATTATCCTCACTATTGTTATTCTTAATTGAATAGGAATCACTCTTTACTCTTGAATTATTTTTATTCTTGTCATAAGTATATTGACTAACCTTTTTTTTTTATATACACAATTGTAAGAAGTCCAAATTTCTGTTGACTGTTAAAGGGACACTGAACCCAAATTGTTTCTTTTGTAATTCAGAAAGAGCATGCAATTTTAAGCAACTTTCTAATTTACTCCTATTATCAATTTTTCTTCGTTCTCTTGCTATCATTATTTGAAAAAGAAGGCATCTAAGCTTTTTTTTGGTTTCAGTACTCTGGACAGCACTTTTTTATTGGTGGATGAATTTATCCACCAATCAGCAAGGACAACCCAGGTTGTTCACCAAAAATGGGCCGGCATCTCAACTTACATTCTTGCATTTCAAATAAAGATACCAAGAGAATGAAGAAAATTTGATAATAGGAGTAAATTAGAAAGTTGCTTAAAATTTCATGCTCAATCTGAATCACAAAAGAACATTTTTGGGTACAGTGTCCCTTTAATAATTAGCACTCATGGACTTTTTCTGATGCACTTGCTGTATAAGCTTTATTATTGATTTGAATATCTGCTACTTTACGAAATGTATTAGCAAGATATTTTACTTTTCATGTTTGTAAATGCATTTCCTTTCAATAAAGAAAATAAAAAAATAAATAAAATTGTTTTAACTAGCTGCATCATGAAATTTTTGGGTTTCCTGTCCCTTTAAATGGATTGTATAGAGCATTACATTTTAAACAATTTACTTCTATTATGAATATTGCTTACTTCTCTTGGCATCTTTTGTTAAAGAATAATCTAAGGTGAACTCTGTAGCGTGCACATGTCTTTAGCTACCTGGTAGCAGTGTTTACAACAATGTTTAGCAATGTTATACATAGTTAAAAACACTGCTGCCATAGAATGCTAAAGTGTACTTGCACGCTCTTAGGGTCCTATCTGCATACTTAGATTTACTTTTTAACAAAGGATACCAAGGGAATGAAGCAAATTTGATAATAGTAATAAATTGTAAAGTTTTTAAAATTGCTGATCTTTCTGAGTCCTGAAAGTTTAATTTTGTCTTAACTTTTTTAAGGAGATTTTCTCATGGCCATGAAACATGGCTGCCTCTACTTCAGCAACTGCAAGGGACATAAAAGTCAAAATTAAACTTCAATGGTTCACATGGAGCATGCAATTTTACGAGATTTCAATTATCTTATTATCTAGCTAGGCTCAAGAGCAGCGATGCACTACTAGGGGCTAGCTGGTGATTGGTGGCCACACACTCACATTGTCATTGTCTCACCAGATTTGTTCAGATAGGACACAGAAGTACATTGCTGCTGAGTTTATCTACATTTTTTTTTCCATTTCAGGACTCAAAAATATCTTTAATAATCATATGAAAGCTGAGGCTGCATTATATTTCTATTATTGGATAGACTAGTATATTATCCCCTGGGAACAAATATTCAAATTATTTTCTTTCTTATAAGGCATCTGGCTCCTCCCAAATCTTAAAGGGACATACAGCTCAATTTATTTTCCTTTTATAATTCAGATAGAGCATTCCATTTCCTTCCATAAGGCAGGGAGAGTCCACAACTTAATTCCTTACTGTTGGAAAATACAACACCTGGCCACCAGGAGGAGGCAAAGACACCCCAGCCAAAGGCTTAAATGTCCTTCCCACTTCCCCCTATACCCCAGTCATTCTTTGCCTTTTGTCTTTATAGGAGGTGGCAGAGAAGTGTCAGAAGATTTGGATAGTCCTGTAATGGGTATGTTCCCTTCAAGAAAGAACTGGAGTTTTAAGTAATCATGTCAACCTCTCAGTGAGAGTACTGATGAAAGTTAGAGTCTGGAGATGCAGGGAAAGTTTTCTGCGAACCCATCCATCTTGTTGCCTAACAGCTCCTGAGCATCAAGTGTTGACGAGTTTCACTGCTTGCTGTTACACACTCAAGTCCATGTCAGAGCGTCGCTGCAAGACTGTCACACTTGAGAGGCTGTGCCTGTTCCACGGCATGAATCCTGGAGGGTAAGATCGTTTTATATATACACGTTTGCTATACAGGGTCACAGTGTGGCTCCTTTATGCTTCAATAGGATCAATATTATGACTCAAAAATATCTTTAATAATCATATGAAAGCTGAGGCTGCATTATATTTCTATTATTGGATAGACTAGTATATTATCCCCTGGGAACAAATATTCAAATTATTTTCTTTCTTATAAGGCATCTGGCTCCTCCCAAATCTTAAAGGGACATACAGCTCAATTTATTTTCCTTTTATAATTCAGATAGAGCATTCCATTTCCTTCCATAAGGCAGGGAGAGTCCACAACTTAATTCCTTACTGTTGGAAAATACAACACCTGGCCACCAGGAGGAGGCAAAGACACCCCAGCCAAAGGCTTAAATGTCCTTCCCACTTCCCCCTATACCCCAGTCATTCTTTGCCTTTTGTCTTTATAGGAGGTGGCAGAGAAGTGTCAGAAGATTTGGATAGTCCTGTAATGGGTATGTTCCCTTCAAGAAAGAACTGGAGTTTTAAGTAATCATGTCAACCTCTCAGTGAGAGTACTGATGAAAGTTAGAGTCTGGAGATGCAGGGAAAGTTTTCTGCGAACCCATCCATCTTGTTGCCTAACAGCTCCTGAGCATCAAGTGTTGACGAGTTTCACTGCTTGCTGTTACACACTCAAGTCCATGTCAGAGCGTCGCTGCAAGACTGTCACACTTGAGAGGCTGTGCCTGTTCCACGGCATGAATCCTGGAGGGTAAGATCGTTTTATATATACACGTTTGCTATACAGGGTCACAGTGTGGCTCCTTTATGCTTCAATAGGATCAATATTTAATATCTCCTTCAGGGAGATTAATTGAACGGCTAGGGGTTATTTATAACTGCTTTAATGTGAGAGTTTTTGGGCTCATAGACTGTGTGCTTTTGGTTTGGAACAAACAGGTTTCACGTTTGTTTTTGAGTGTCATAATAGATTAGCTCCTTTTTCATAGCAGAGGAAGTCTTGTCCTACGCACCATGTGATTGGGTGCAGTCTTTTAATTTGCCTACGATCCTGCAGCGGACGTCACTCCTAAGGAGAGCATTTTCACTGTTAGCTGTCTGGGTCTAGGAGGTGGTGAGTGCCCCAGCCATTAGAATTATGAAGGTGATGTTTTTTGAATAAAAACGTTCTTTTTGTCTGTTCTTCTGTGAATATATCTTAGCTATGGAGGACTCTGATACTACATTAGAAGCTTCCGCTCCTTCTGTACTGATTAATAATGCCTGTTTATATTGTGAGGAGACCGTGGTTTGCCCGCCTGCTCAATTTTGTTCCATTTGCTTAAGCACTGTTCTTAAGTCTATGGAGACAAGCCTGCTAATACTCATAGCGCTATTAGCCCGTCTGAGCCGTCTACCTCTCAGGAATCTGTGCCCCGAGAGATAACTACCCTTTCTACACTACTCACTCCACATGCAGTTCCCCGCGGCTCAACTAATTCTCCATCTGGATGTTGTTGTTTTTTTCCTGCGGACCGTACCTCCCTCTAGCAAACGTAAGAGAAAGGTTAAACATAGTTCTCCTGACCTAGAGTCATCTAAATATTTGTAGTATTTAGCTACTATGTCCCATCTATCTGAGCTTGAGTTAACCTTTTTAGCTTCAGAGGGTAAACTTTCGGAGTCAGAAACTTCAGTTTCTAAACCTCCTTCAGCAGAGGAATCCTCCTTTAGATTTAAAATTGAGCATCTGTGTTTTTTATTAAAGGAGGTTCTGTCTACACTAAAGGTAGGAACCTGAGGAACCTAAGATCCCTAAATTAGACAGGGTTTACGAAGAGAGGAAGGTCCCTCTGACTTTTCCTGTACCAGTTAAGATGGTGAACATTATTAGTAACAAATAGGAAAGAACAAGGCCGAATTGGCCTACCAGGATACCAGGAGATTTCCCGGTGGGCTGCAGCAGCTGGGGCTGGAAAGCTACTATTTAAAGGGGAAATTAATGGATGCAAGTGGGCTTTATAGTGCATATAATAGTGCATAATTTTTTTAATACAAAATAATATAATTCTGAAACAAAATATTGGGGGAAAGAGTATCCCTGTACTCCACTTTGAGAAAAATGTGGTGTGCACATAATACTGAGTAACCAGAAAATAGGGCCGGTCTCTAAATTTTCCAGGAACTTCTTTTTCCCCTTCGTCTACTTTTAAAAAAATTATTCCCCATCCCTGTCTCTCAATTTGATTTGAGGGGCTCCATCCCTAAGGTGGATGGTGGTATTTCTACGCTATTTCTACTACTATCCCTCTGGAAGATAGTCCTTCTTCTTTTAGAGAGCCTATGGATAAAAAAATGGAAACTTTTCTGAGGAAGATGTTTCAACATACAGGGTTTTTATTTCAACCGGCGGCAGCTGTAGCCGCATTTGCTGGAGCAGCTACCTACTGGTGGACACTTTTTCGGAGCTCATCGAGGTGGAGAATCCCCTCGAGGATATTCAGGAGAGAATTAAAGCTCTGAGAATTGCTAACTCCTTCATCTTTGACGCAAATATGCAGATTATTCTCCTAAATGCAAAGGCTTCTGGCTTTGCAATCCTAGCCCGCCGGGCTCTCTAGTTGAAGTCTTGGTTTGCTTATATGACTTCTAAATCCAGACTCCTTTCTCTTCCTTTCAAGGGAAATATTTTATTCGGTCCAGGGCTGGACTCCATTATTTCTACGGATATGGAGGGAAGGGTGCCTTCCTACCGCAGGATAAGAAGAATAGGACTAAGGGACAACAATTGTCTAATTTTCGTTCCTTTTGTTCTGATAAATCACAACAGCAATCCTCATCCAAGTCCGAGCAGCCCAAGGGGCCCATTTATCAAGCTCCGGATGGAGCTTGACTCCCCGTGTTTCTGGCGAGCCTGCAAGCTTGCCAGAAGCACCAGTTATGAAGCAGTGGTCGGGTCAGAGCAGGTGGACAGGCATCTCCGCAATTCAACCTGATTGAGTGCGATCGGGTTGACTGACACCCCCTGCTGGCGGCCGCGATTGGCCGTGAATCTGCAGGGGGCAGCGTTGCACCAGCAGTTCGCAAGAGCTGCTGTTGCAATGCTGAATACGGAGAACGTATTGCTCTCCGCATTCAGCGAGGTTTGTCGGACCTGATCCGTACTGTCGGATCAGGTCCGACAGACCTTTGTTTAATAGGTCCCCATGAGTACTTGGAAGCCGGCTCAGTCCTGGAATAAGTCCAAACAGACTAATAAGCCCGCTGAGAACAAATTGGTATGAAGGGCCCGGATTTAGTAGGGGGCAGACTGTCTCTTTTTTTCAGATGCTTGTTTCCAGGATATACAGGATCCTTGGGTCCTAGAGGTTGTATCTCAGGGATACCGGATAGGATTCAAATCTCATCCGACCAGGGGCAGATTCCTATTCTCCAGACTGTCTACAAGACCAGAGAAGAGGACTGCCTTTTTAGGTTGACTACGGGATCTCTCCTCTGTAGGAGTAATTGTCCCGGTACCTACAGCAGAAAGAGGTTTGAGGTTTTATTCAAACCTTTTCGTGGTTCCAAAAAAGGAGGGATCTTTTTTGTCCAATTCTGGACTTAAAGTGCCTAAACAAGTTTCTGAGTGTTCCCTCTTTTAAGTTGGAGATAATACGGTCAATACTTCCCCTGGTTCAGGAAGGACAGTTTATGACCACCATAGACCTGATGGATGCATACCTTCACGTTCCGATACACAGGGAACATTTTCAGTTCCTGAAGTTTGCCTTTCTGGACCAGCACTTCCAGTTCATAGCTCTTCCATTTGGCCTAGCTACTGCTCCAAGAATATTTTCAAAGGTTCTGGAACTCTTCTAGCTGTTGCCAAAAGACAAGTTATTGCAGTAGTGCCTTACCTGGACGACAACTTGGTACAGGCACCATCTTTTTGTCTAGCGGAAGAACACTGAGAGTCCCTTCTCAGTCTTCTTCGATCACATGGATGGAAGATAAACTTGGAAAAGAGTTCTCTTACTCCAAGTACAAGGGTAAATTTCCTGGGGACAGTAATAGACTCCATATCCATGAGAATATTTCTCACAGATCAGAGACGTTGCAAGCTAACTTCTGCATGTCTTGCCCTCCAGGCCTCCTTGAGACCCTCAGTGACCCAGTGTATGGAGGTGATTGTCTCATCGTGTCCTGTATGGACATCATTCCCTTTGCCAGATTCCGTCTCAGACCCTTACAACTATGCATGCTGGGGCAATGAAACGGTGACCATTCAGATCTGTCTCAACAGATTGTATTGGACAACCTGTTAAGAGACTCGCTCTCTTGGTGGCTCTGTCCAGATCATCTGTCCCAAGGAAAGTGCTTCTTGAAAGATTGTGAATCCTGGGAGATTGTGACTACGGACGCAAGCCTTTCTGGCTGGGGAGATGTTTGGGGTGCCAAGAAGGCATAAGGGCTGTGGACTCAGGAAGAGTCCTCCTTTCCGATCAATATATTGGAACTCCGGGCAATCTTCAATACCTTGAAGGCTTGGCCCCTTCTGGCTTCATCACAGTTTATCAGATTCCAATCAAACAATATAACCTTGATTGCCTACATTAACCATAAGGAGGAAACGAGAAGTCCCTTGGCTATGAGAGAAGTATCTCAGATACTAGAGAGGGCAGAGACTCACAGATGTACGCTGTCAGCGATGCACATTCCGGGTGTGGTCAACTGGAAAGCGGACTTCCTCAGCAGGTAATCCTTTCACCCAGGGGAATGGTCTCTCCACCCCAAGGTGTTTGCAGAGATATGCAATGAGTGGGGGACGCCAGAGATAGATCTCATGGCATCCTGCCTTAATACCAAGCTACCCAGGTACGGGTCGAGGTCGAGGGATCCTCAGGTGGAACTGATAGATGCCCTATCAGTACCATTGAGGTTTAGACTAATTTATCTTTTTCCTCCATTACTGCTTCTCCCTTGTGTGGTGGCTCGCATCAAGCAGGAGCGAGCATCAGATGACGTGGTTTGCGGATCTGTTGGGGATGTCCTCATCTACTCAGTAGAGGTTACCTTGTCGCAGAGATCTGCAGATGCAGGGTCCCTTCGTTCATCAAAATCTAGATTCTCTGAGACTGACTGCGTGGAGATTGAACGCTTAGTCTTAGCCAAGGGAAATTTTTCTTAGAGTGTTATCGACACTGTTTCAAGCTTGTAAGCCAGTTACTCATCGTATCTACCATAAAGTGTGGAGGACTTACTTGTATTGGTATAAGGTCAGGGATAGGCACGGACCAAGGCTGTGGCGGACATTTTCCAAAGTACAGACCTTAGTGAAAGACACCAAGTTCCATTTCAAATTAAAAACATAAAAAAATACTTTCTTAGAGTTTAAACTGCTGCTAGCGATAATTATATTGCAGTTTATCTTAATCTGCCTGCACTGGTAGTTTGCTTCTTATCAAATGCCTACTCAAACTAAATTTGACAACTAGAATCTGTCAGGAACTCATGCTGGTAGGCTAATTTAACCCTCATCTTGCAAAAAGGACAGCAATATTATACATTGATAGGGAATGCCTTGCAGACTTTCCAGCAGATGTAAGGTTAAAACTGTATTGTTAATCATTAAATAATGAGGATGCGTTTGCATATTTAATCAGTATATACCCTGCATCCAACAGTTACCCATTGAGAAACTTTTCGTCAATAGTTTCTCAATGGGAAACTGCCAGATGCAGGGTATATACTGAGTAATTATGCAAACACATGCTCGTTTATTATAGTGAAGGACAGGCTTTTTTCCCCCATGAAATGTTGCTAACTGAATAACTTCAGGAGGTACTAACATTTATTGTTCACAGGTAGCATACCTCCCAACTTTTAAAAATTCAAAAGAGGGACACCCCCCCCCCGGCAAAAAATTGAAATGTGGTGGGCGGGGCTTAAAAAAATCATAAGACCAATGTAATATAAATAAAATTCTAAATAAAGTCATAGGTTTTAATACACTTAGGCCTAGATTTAGAGTTTGGCGTTAGCCGTGAAAACCAGCGTTAGAGGCTCCTAACGCTGGTTTTAGGCTACCGCCGGTATTTGGAGTCACTCAAAATAGGGTCTAACGCTCACTTTTCAGCCGCGACTTTTCCATACCGCAGATCCCCTTACGTCAATTGCGTATCCTATCTTTTCAATGGGATCTTTCTAACTCCGGTATTTAGAGTCGTGTCTGAAGTGAGCATTAGACATCTAACGACAAAACTCCAGCCGCAGGAAAAAAGTCAGTAGTTAAGAGCTTTCTGGGCTAACGCCGGTTTATAAAGCTCTTAACTACTGTACTCTAAAGTACACTAACACCCATAAACTACCTATGTACCCCTAAACCGAGGTCCCCCCACATCGCCGACACTCGAATAAATTTTTTTAACCCCTAATCTGCCGACCGCCACCTACGTTATCCTTATGTACCCCTAATCTGCTCCCCCTAACACCGCCGACCCCTATATTATATTTATTAACCCCTAATCTGCCCCCCACAACGTCGCCTCCACCTGCCTACACTTATTAACCCCTAATCTGCCGACCGGACCTGAGCGCTACTATAATAGTTATTAACCCCTAATCCGCCTCACTAACCCTATATTAAATAGTATTAACCCCTAATCTGCCCTCCCTAACATCGCCGACACCTAACTTCAATTATTAACCCCTAATCTGCCGACCGGAGCTCACCGCTATTCTAATAAATGGATTAACCCCTAAAGCTAAGTCTAACCCTAACACTAACACCCCCCTAAGTTAAATATAATTTAAATCTAACGAAATAAATTAACTCTTATTAAATAAATTATTCCTATTTAAAGCTAAATACTTACCTGTAAAACAAATCCTAATATAGCTACAATATAAATTATATTTATATTATAGCTATTTTAGGATTTATATTTATTTTACAGTTAACTTTGTATTTATTTTAACCAGGTACAATAGCTATTAAATAGTTAAGAACTATTTAATAGCTAAAATAGTTAAAATAATTACAAATTTACCTGTAAAATAAATCCTAACCTAAGTTACAATTAAAACTAACACTACACTATCAATAAATTAATTAAATAAAATACCTACAATTACCTACAATTAACCTAACACTACACTATCAATAAATTAATTAAATAAACTACCTACAATTAACCTAACACTACACTATCAATAAATTAATTAAATACAATTCCTACAAATAAATACAATTAAATAAACTTGCTAAAGTACAAAAAATAAAAAAGAACTAAGTTACAAAAAATAAAAAAATATCTACAAACATAAGAAAAATATTACAACAATTTTAAACTAATTACACCTACTCTTAGCCCCCTAATAAAACAACAAAGCCCCCCAAAATAAAAAATGCCCTACCCTATTCTAAATTACTAAAGTTAAAAGCTCTTTTACCTTACCAGCCCTGAACAGGGCCCTTTGCGGGGCATGCCCCAAGAAGTTCAGCTCTTTTGCCTGTAAAAAAAAAACATACAATACCCCCCCCCAACATTACAACCCACCACCCACATACCCCTAATCTAACCCAAACCCCCCTTAAATAAACCTAACACTAAGCCCCTGAAGATCATCCTACCTTGTCTTCACCTCACCAGGTATCACCGATCCGTCCTGGCTCCAAAATCTTCATCCAACCCAAGCGGGGGTTGGCGATCCATCATCCGGTGCCTGAAGAGGTCCAGAAGAGGCTCCAAAGTCTTCATCCTATCCGGGAAGAAGAGGCGATCCGGACCGGCAACCATCTTGATCCAAGCGGCATCTTCTATCTTCATCCAATGACGACCGGCTCCATCCTGAAGACCTCCACCGCGGACCCATCTTCTTCTGGCGACGTCCAACTGCAGAATGACGGTTCCTTTAAGGGACGTCATCCAAGATGACGTCCCTCGAATTCCGATTGGCTGATAGGATTCTATCAGCCAATCGGAATTAAGGTAGGAATATTCTGATTGGCTGATGGAATCAGCCAATCAGAATCAAGTTCAATCCGATTGGCTGATCCAATCAGCCAATCAGATTGAGCTCGCATTCTATTGGCTGTTCCGATCAGCCAATCGGATTGAACTTGATTCTGATTGGCTGATTCCATCAGCCAATCAGAATATTCCTACCTTAATTCCGATTGGCTGATAGAATCCTATCAGCCAATCGGAATTCGAGGGACGCCATCTTGGATGACGTCCCTTAAAGGAACCGTCATTCTGCAGTTGGACGTCGCCGGAAGAAGATGGGTCCGCGGTGGAGGTCTTCAGGATGGAGCCGGTCGTCATCGGATGAAGATAGAAGATGCCGCTTGGATCAAGATGGTTGCCGGTCCGGATCGCCTCTTCTTCCCGGATAGGATGAAGACTTTGGAGCCTCTTCTGGACCTCTTCAGGCACCGGATGATGGATCGCCAACCCCCGCTTGGGTTGGATGAAGATTTTGGAGCCAGGACGGATCGGTGATACCTGGTGAGGTGAAGACAAGGTAGGATGATCTTCAGGGGCTTAGTGTTAGGTTTATTTAAGGGGGGTTTGGGTTAGATTAGGGGTATGTGGGTGGTGGGTTGTAATGTTGGGGGGGGGTATTGTATTTTTTTTTTTACAGGCAAAAGAGCTGAACTTCTTGGGGCATGCCCCGCAAAGGGCCCTGTTCAGGGCTGGTAAGGTAAAAGAGCTTTTAACTTTAGTAATTTAGAATAGGGTAGGGCATATTTTATTTTGGGGGGCTTTGTTGTTTTATTAGGGGGCTTAGAGTAGGTGTAATTAGTTTAAAATTGTTGTAATATTTTTCTTATGTTTGTAGATATTTTTTTATTTTTTGTAACTTAGTTCTTTTTTATTTTTTGTACTTTAGCAAGTTTATTTAATTGTATTTATTTGTAGGAATTGTATTTAATTAATTTATTGATAGTGTAGTGTTAGGTTAATTGTAGGTAATTGTAGGTAGTTTATTTAATTAATTTATTGATAGTGTAGTGTTAGTTTTAATTGTAACTTAGGTTTGGATGTATTTTACAGGTAAATTTGTAATTATTTTAACTATTTTAGCTATTAAATAGTTCTTAACTATTTAATAGCTATTGTACCTGGTTAAAATAAATACAAAGTTACCTGTAAAATAAATATAAATCCTAAAATAGCTATAATATAAATATAATTTATATTGTAGCTATATTAGGATTTATTTTACAGGTAAGTATTTAGCTTTAAATAGGAATAATTTATTTAATAAGAGTTAATTAATTTCGTTAGATTTAAATTATATTTAAGTTAGGGGGGTGTTAGTGTTAGGGTTAGACTTAGCTTTAGGGGTTAATCCATTTATTAGAATAGCGGTGAGCTCCGGTCGGCAGATTAGGGGTTAATAATTGAAGTTAGGTGTCGGCGATGTTAGGGAGGGCAGATTAGGGGTTAATACTATTTAATATAGGGTTAGTGAGGCGGATTAGGGGTTAATAAGTGTAGGCAGGTGGAGGCGACGTTGAGGGGGGCAGATTAGGGGTTAATAAATATAATATAGGGGTCGGCGGTGTTAGGGGCAGCAGATTAGGGGTACATAAGGATAACGTAGGTGGTGGCGCTTTGCGGTCGGCAGATTAGGGGTTAATTATTGTAGGTAGGTGGAGGCGACGTTGTGGGGGGCAGATTAGGGGTTAATAAATATAATATAGGGGTCGGCGATGTTAGGGAACCAGATTAGGGGTACATAGGGATAATGTAAGTAGCGGCGGTTTACGGAGCGGAAGATTAGGGGTTAAAAATAATATGCAGGGGTTAGCGATAGCGGGGGCGGCAGATTAGGGGTTAATAAGTGTAAGGTTAGGGGTGTTTAGACTCGGGGTACATGTTAGAGTGTTAAGTGCAGACGTAGGAAGGGCTACCGCATAGCAAACAATGGGGCTGCGTTAGGAGCTGAACGCGGCTTTTTTGCAGGTGTTAGGTTTTTTTTCAGCTCAAACAGCCCCATTGTTTCCTATGGGGGAATCGTGCACGAGCACGTTTTTGAGGCTGGCCGCGTCCGTAAGCAACTCTGGTATCGAGAGTTGAAGCTGCGTTAAAAATGCTCTACGCTCCTTTTTTGGAGCCTAACGCAGCCTTTATGTGGACTCTCAATACCAGAGTTATTTTTATGGTGCGGCCAGAAAAAAACCGGCGTTAGTTTTTCGGGTCGTTACCGACAAAACTCCAAATCTAGCCGTTAGGCAGCAAATCAAACACAAGCTCAAACCACTGGTATGGCTATGTGAGCTATGTATTTCATTATCCTTTGCAAAGACATTGCTAAATATTTTTATCTTAATTGGACATTTAATAATAAATTCTTTAAAACTGCTCTCTGCATTCCCCATTAATATTCTAAATTCTGGCCTTTAAAGTCAGCAAAAATGCACAGTAGCACACTACATAGCATACACTTACACATGCAGATACACACACACTACATAGCATATACACTTATACATGCAGATACACACACACACTACATAGTATACACTTATACATGCAGATACACACACACACTACATAGCATACACTAACACATGCAGATACACACACACTACATAGCATACACTTATACATGCAGATACACACACACTACATAGCATACACTTATACATGCAGATACACACACACTACATAGCATACACTTACACATGAAGATACACACACACTACATAGCATACACTTATAAAGGCAGATGCACACACACACACACATATTACATAGCATACACTTATACATGCAGCATAAACTTATACATGCAGCATACACTTATACATGCAGATACACAGACACTACATAGTATACACTTATACATGCACACACACACACACTACATAGCATACACTTATACATGCAGATACACATACACACACTACATAGCTTACATTTATACATGCAGACACACACACACTACATAGCATAAACTTATACATACAGATACACACACACAGTTATGGATACAGATAGATACACACACTACATCATATATTGGTATCTGTAATTCATCGTATGGGGTCCTGGGGTTGGCAAGCACATTAGCTGGCAGTCTGCGGCTGCCACTGTTCGTTACCCTGGAATTAGCACTGCTCATTGTATAAAACTGAAGGCATGCTAGTATTATCATCAGGGTTTAGACATCATCACTACCAGAGGTAGGTTAGAGAGGTCACCATTACCCGTGGTCAGAGTGTATACAGCCTTCTTACTCCTGCTTAACCCACACACCATTCCTTTTTCCACAGGGAATCTAACAGGTATCTAACCCTGTGAGAGCAAAGCCAGCTGCTTCTGAGTATTTTTTTTTAATGCCTGGGGCAAATCGGGACAGATGGCTAGCAACTCGGGACAGGGGGACAGACCCCTAAAATCGGGACTGTCCCGAGAAAATCGGAACAGTTAGCGGGTATGAGGTAGTAGTGTTTTCGTTTGTTTGTTTCACAGTTTGTCCAGAAATAAAAGTAATATGAGATAATTACTTGCATTTGGACTTCTTAATGAGAGGGGCAGATAATAAAGTGCAACATAGCTCTCTTTTCTTTTTAGAGAAAATCTCTTTGTCTCTCTAAGCTGTAAAAAAACCTCTCTCTCTCTCTTAGATCACACGTAACAGCTTGGAGAAAATACGTTCATTTTCTATTTTTCATCTTAACTCATAGAGAGAGAGCATCAGAAGCAAACTTGTGTAGCAGCACGTGTAAAAACAAATACAGATGAGTAACTGAAAATAAAAATACTGCGTAAATCAACTTATGTCCCTCCATGTCGCTCAAAACTACATCAGTACAAGCAGTTACAAAACCTCTTTTTTTATTTTTAGTACCTTTTGTACTGCTAAATATCATTATTAATATGAACAAGTATACATAAAGAGGGGAAGTATAATGGATTGAGGTTAATTTACAGTTAAAATTTAAACTGGCTAGAGAGATTCATTTGACAAATAAAACCCATTTGTCTTCACTATTACTAGTTTTAATGGCAGTGACTTTTATATTAATAATATTACATCAATGGTTTGATACAGGTCTTACTCTACATACAAACAGAGAACAGTTAAAGAGAACAGTCTGCTTCACAGATCTAACTCTAAGCTCTGTCTTGAGTCTTGACTTGACTCTGACTAGGCGTAGGCGATGAGCGCGGCGTCACATGATGTGGGAGAGGCCGTCCCTACTCCCGCAAAACAAACATGACGCTGTGTGCATCAAGGAGGAGGCCACTGGAGTCAGGTACTCCTCCATCGTACCCTCCAGGCCACAAAACGGGTGGACACCACAAGGGCCAGTCACGGACACCAGTGTCCGTGTACAGACACCTTGCTGATCCCTGCATACGGTTAAGGTAGCCAGAATGTTATCTTTTCTCCAGGATGGACAGGAGAAGGGTCTATCTGCTAGTTCCCTGAAGGGACAGATCTCTGCCCTGTTGGTGTTACTGCACAAGAGTTTGGCTGAGCTTCCGGAATGTGCAGTCCTTTGTTAAAGGGACACTGAACCCAAATTTTTTAATTTGTGATTCGGATAGAGCATGCAATTTTAAGCAACTCTCTAATTGACTCATATTATCAATTTTTCTTCATTCTCTTCGCTATGTTTATTTGAAAAAGAAGGCATCTAAGCTTTTTTTTGGTTCAGTACTGTGGACAGCACTTTTTTATTGGTGGATGAATTTATCCACCAATCAGCAAGAACAACCCAGGTTGTTTGCCAAAAATGGGCCAGCATCTAAACTTACGGCTAGATTACGAGTTTTGCATTATGAGGGGTGCGGTGTTAACTTGCACGTTATTCTCACCGCTCACTTAATTACAGCGCTTGTATTACAGGTTTTCCTAAACCCGGCGTTAAAAGGCAAGAAGTGAGTGTAGAGCAAAATTGTGCTCCATACCGCACTCCAATACCAGCGCTGCTTAAGTCAGTGGTGAGCTGGTTGTACGTGCTCGTGCACGATTTCCCCATAGACATCAATGGGGAGAGCCGGCTGAGAAAAAGTCTAACACCTGCAAAAAAGCAGCATAAATCTCAGTAACGCAGCCCCATTGATTGCTATAGGGAAACACATTTTATGTTTACACCTAACACCCTAACATGAACCCCGAGTCTAAACACCCCTAATCTTACACTTATTAACCCCTAATCGCCGACACCTACATTATACTTATTAACCCCTAATCTGCCGCTCCGGACATTGCCGCCACTTACATTATACTTATGAACCCCTAATCTGCTGCCCACAACATTGCCGACACCTACATAATGTTATTAACCCCTAATCTGCCGCCCCCAACGTCGATGCCACTATATTATATTTATTAACCCCTAAACCTAAGTCTAACCCTAACACCCCCTAGCTTAAATATAATTTAAATAAATCTAAATACAAATTACAATCATTACCTAAATAATTCCTATTTAAAACTAAATACTTACCTATAAAATAAACCCTAAGCTAGCTACAATATAACGAATAGTTACATTGTATCTAGCTTACGGTTTATTTTTATTTTACAGGCAAGTTTGTATTTATTTTAACTTTGTAGAATAGTTACTAAATAGTTATTAACTATTTAATAACTACCTAGCTAAAATAAATACACATTTACCTGTAAAATAAAACCTAACCTAAGTTACACTAACACCTAACACTACACTACAATTAAATAATTTACCTAAATTAAATACAATTAATTAAAATAAATAAAATTAGCTAAATTACAACCCCCCCCCCACTAAATTACAGAAAATAAAAAACAAATGACAAGATCTTTAAACTAATTACACCTAATCTAATAGCCCTATCAAAATAAAAAAGCCCACCCAAAATAAAAAAAAAACTAGCCTAAACTAAACTACCAATAGCCCTTAAAAGGGCCTTTTGTGGGGCATTGCCCCAAAGAAATTAGCTCTTTTACCTGTAAAAAAAAAAAAATACAAACAATCCCCCCAACAGTAAAACCCACTACCCACACAACCAACCCCCCAAATAAAACCCTAACTAAAAAAACCTAAGCTCCCCATTGCCCTGAAAAGGGCATTTGGATGGGCATTCCCCTTAAAAGGGCATTTAGCTCTATTGCGGCCCGAAGCCCTAACCTTAAAAAAAAAAAAAACACCCAATACACCCTTAAAAAATCCTAACAATAATCCCTGAAGATCCACTTACCGGGAGAAGCCTTCATCCAAGCGGCATGATGTCCTCAACAAAGCCGGCAGAAGTGGTCCTCCAGATGGGCAGAAGTCTTCACCCAGGCGGCATCTTCTATCTTCGGCTTCATCTTCAAGACATCAGGCGCGGAGCATCCTCTTCAATCAACATCTTCTTCTGATATGAAGGTACCTTTAAGTGACGGCATCCAAGATGGCGTCCCTTAGATTCCGATTGGCTGATTGGAACAGCCAATGGAATGCAAGCTCAATACTATTGGCTTATTGGATCAGCCAATAGGATTGAAGTTCAATCCTATTGACTGATTGCATCATCCAATAGGATTTCTCCAACATAGGTGTGTCCGGTCCACGGCGTCATCCTTACTTGTGGGATATTCTCTTCCCCAACAGGAAATGGCAAAGAGCCCAGCAAAGCTGGTCACATGATCCCTCCTAGGCTCCGCCTACCCCAGTCATTCTCTTTGCCGTTGTACAGGCAACATCTCCACGGAGATGGCTTAGAGTTTTTTAGTGTTTAACTGTAGTTTTTATTATTCAATCAAGAGTTTGTTATTTTAAAATAGTGCTGGTATGTACTATTTACTCAGAAACAGAAAAGAGATGAAGATTTCTGTTTGTATGAGGAAAATGATTTTAGCACCGTAACTAAAATCCATGGCTGTTCCACACAGGACTGTTGAGAGCAATTAACTTCAGTTGGGGGAACAGTGTGCAGTCTCTTACTGCTTGAGGTATGACACATTCTAACAAGACGATGTAATGCTGGAAGCTGTCATTTTCCCTATGGGATCCGGTAAGCCATGTTTATTAAGATAGTAAATAAGGGCTTCACAAGGGCTTATTAAGACTGTAGACTTTTTCTGGGCTAAATCGATTCATTATTAACACATATTTAGCCTTGAGGAATCATTTATTCTGGGTATTTTGATATGATTATATCGGCAGGCACTGTTTTTGACACCTTATTCTTTAGGGGCTTTCCCTAATCATAGTCAGAGCCTCATTTTCGCGCCGGTATGGCGCACTTGTTTTTGAGGACAGCATGGCATGCAGCTGCATGTGTGTGGAGCTCTGATACATAGAAAGTCTTTCTGGAGGCATCATTTGGTATCGTATTCCCCTTTGGGCTTGGTTGGGTCTCAGCAAAGCAGATTCCAGGGACTGTAAAGGGGTTAAATATAAAAACGGCTCCGGTTCCGTTATTTTAAGGGTTAAAGCTTCCAAATTTGGTGTGCAATACTTTTAAGGCTTTAAGACACTGTGGTGAAATTTTGGTGAATTTTGAACAATTCCTTCATACTTTTTCGCAATTGCAGTAATAAAGTGTGTTTAGTTTAAAATTTAAAGTGACAGTAACGGTTTTATTTTAAAACGTTTTTTGTGCTTTGTTATCAAGTTTATGCCTGTTTAACATGTCTGAACTACCAGATAGATTGTGTTCTGACTGTGGGGAAACCAAGGTTCCTTCTCATTTAACTATATGTATTTTATGTCATAAAAAAATTTAGTAAAAATGATGCCCAAGATGATTCCTCAAGTGAGGGGAGTAAGCATGGTACTGCATCATCCCCTCCTTCGTCTACACCAGTCTTGCCCATACAGGAGGCCCCTAGTACATCTAGTGCGCCAATACTCCTTACTATGCAACATTTAACGGCTGTAATGGATAATTCTATCAAAAACATTTTAGCCAATATGCCCACTTATCAGCGAAAGCGCGACTGCTCTGTTTTAGAAAATTCTGTAGAGCATGAGAACGCTGATGATATGGTTTCTGAAGGGCCCCTACACCAGTCTGAGGGGGCCAGGGAGGTTTTGTCTGAGGGAGAAATTTCAGATTCAGGAAACATTTCTCAACAAGCTGAACCTGATGTGATTACTTTTAAATTTAAGTTGGAACATCTCCGCGCTCTGCTTAAGGAGGTGTTATCCAATTTGGATGATTGTGATTATCTGGTCATTCCAGAACCACTATGTAAAATGGAAAAGTTCTTAGAGGCCCCGGGGCCCCCCGAAGCTTTTCCTATATCCAAGCGGGTGGCGTACATTGTTAGTAAAGAATGGGACAGGCCCGGTATACCTTTAGTACCTCCCCCCATATTTATAAAATTGTTTTCTTATAGTCGACCCCAGAAAGGACTGATGGCAGACAGTCCCCAAGGTCGAGGGGGCGGTTTCTACTCTACACAAGCGCGCCACTATACCCATAGAAGATAGTTGTGCTTTCCAAGATCCTATGGATAAAAAATTAGAAGGTCTGCTAAAAGATGTTTGTTCAGCAAGGTTCCCTTCTACAACCAATTGCATGCATTGTCCCTGTCACTGCAGCCGCGTGTTTCTAGTTTGATGAGCTAGGAAAGGCGATTATTAGTAATTCTTCTTCTTATGAGGAGATTATGGACAGAATTCGTGCTCTTAAATTGGCTAATTCTTTCACCCTAGACGCCACCTTGCAATTGGCTAGGTTAGCGGCGAAAAAATTCTGGGTTTGCTATTGTGGCGCAGAGCGCTTTGGTTAAAATCTTGGGCAGCGGATGCGTCTTCCAAGAACAAATTGCTTGACATTCCTTTCAAGGGGAAAACACTCTTTGGCCCTGACTTGAAAGAGATTATCTCTGATATCACTGGGGGCAAGGGCCACGCCCTTCCTCAGGATAGGTCTTTTCAAGACCAAAAATAAACCTAAGTTTCGTCCCTTTCGCAGAAACGGATCAGCCCCAAGGGCTACGTCCTCTAAGCAGGAAGGTAATACTTCTCAAGCCAATCCAGCCTGGAGACCTATGCAAGGCTGGAACAAAGGAAAGCAGGCCAGGAAACCTGCCACTGCTACCAAGACAGCATGAAATGCGGGCCCCCGATCCGGGACCGGATCTGGTGGGGGGCAGACTCTCTCTCTTCGCTCAGGCTGGGGCAAGAGATGTTCTGGAACCTTGGGCGCTAGAAATAGTCTCCCAAGGTTATTCTCTGGAGTTCAAGGGGCTTCCTCCAAGGGGGAGGTTCCACAGGTCTCAGTTGTCTTCAGACCACATAAGAAGACAGGCATTCTTACATTGGGTAGAAGACCTGCTAAAAATGGGAGTGATTCATCCTGTTCCATTAGGAGAACAAGGGATGGGGTTCTACTCCATTCTGTTCATAGTTCCCAAAAAAGAGAGAACGTTCAGACCAATCTTAGATCTCAAGATCTTGAACAAGTTTCTCAAGGTTCCATCGTTCAAGATGGAAACCATTCGAACACTTCTTCCTTCCATCCAGGAAGGTCAATTCATGACCAAGGTGGATTTCAAGGATGCGTATCTACATATTCCTATCCACAAGGAACATCATCGGTTCCTAAGGTTTGCATTCCTGGACAAGCATTTCCAGTTCGTGGCGTTTTCTTTCGGATTAGCCACTGCTCCTAGGATTTTCTCATAGGTACTAGGGTCCCTTCTGGCGGTGCTAAGACCAAGGGGCATTGCTGTAGTACCTTACTTGGACGACATTCTGATTCGAGCGTCGTCCCTTCCTCAAGTAAAGGCTCACACGGACATTGTCCTGGCCTTTCTCAGATCTCACGGATGGAAAGTGAACGTGGAAAAGAGTTCTCTATCTCCGTCAACGAGGGTTCCCTTCTTGGGAACTATAATAGACTCCTTAGAAATGAGGATTTTTCTGACAGAAGCCAGAAAAACAAAACTTCTAGACTCTTGTCGGATACTTCATTCCGTTCCTCTTCCTTCCATAGCGCAGTGCATGGAAGTGATAGGTTTGATGGTAGCGGCAATGGACATAGTTCCTTTTGTGCGCATTCATCTAAGACCATTACAACTGTTCATGCTCAGTCAGTGGAATGGGGACTATTCAGACTTGTCTCCGAAGATACAAGTAAATCAGAGGATCAGAGACTCATTCTGTTGGTGGCTGTCCCTGGACAACCTGTCACAAGGGATGACCTTCCGCAGACCAGAGTGGGTCATTGTCACGACCGACGCCAGTCTGATGGGCTGGGGCGCGGTCTGGGGATCCCTGAAAGCTCAGGGTCTTTGGTCTCGGGTAGAATCTCTTCTACCGATAAATATTCTGGAACTGAGAGCGATATTCAATGCTCTCAAAGCTTGGCCTCAGCTAGCGAGGGCCAAGTTCATACATCAACCATCAGGGGGGAACAAGGAGTTCCCTAGCGATGGAAGAAGTGACCAAAATCATTCTATGGGCGGAGTCTCACTCCTGCCACCTGTCTGCTATCCACATCCCAGGAGTGGAAAATTGGGAAGCGGATTTTCTGAGTCGTCAGACATTGCATCCGGGGGAGTGGGAACTCCATCCGGAAATCTTTGCCCAAGTCACTCAGCTGTGGGGCATTCCAGACATGGATCTGATGGCCTCTCGTCAGAACTTCAGAGTTCCTTACTACGGGTACAGATCCAGGGATCCCAAGGCGGCTCTAGTGGATGCACTAGTAGCACCTTGGACCTTCAAACTAGCTTATGTGTTCCCGCCGTTTCCTCTCATCCTCAGGCTGGTAGCCAGGATCAATCAGGAGAGGGCGTCGGTGATTTTGATAGCTCCTGCGTGGCCACGCAGGACTTGGTATGCAGATCTGGTGAATATGTCATCGGCTCCACCATGGAAGCTACCTTTGAGACGAGACCTTCTTGTTCTAGGTCCGTTCGACCCACTCCAGCTGACTGCTTGGAGATTGAACGCTTGATCTTATCAAAGCGAGGGTTCTCAGATTCTGTTATTAATACTCTTGTTCAGGCCTGAAAGCCTGTAACCAGAAAAATTACCACATAATTTGGTATATCTGTTGGTGTGAATCTGCAGGATTCCCTTGGGACAAGGTTAAGATTCCTAAGAGTCTATCCTTCCTTCGAGAAGGATTGGAAAAAGGATTATCTGCAAGTTCCTTGATGGGACAGATTTCTGCCTTGTCTGTGTTACTTCACAAAAAGCTGGCAGCTGTGCCAGATGTTCTAGCCTTTGTTCAGGCTCTGGTTAGAATCAAGCCTGTTTACAAAATTTTGACTCCTCCTTGGAGTCTCAACCTAGTTCTTTCAGTTCTTCAGGGGGTTCCGTTTGAACCCTTACATTCCGTTGATATTAAGTTATTATCTTGGAAAGTTTTGTTTTTGGTTGCAATTTCTTCTGCTAGAAGAGTTTCAGAATTATCTGCTCTGCAGTGTTCTTCTCCTTATCTGGTGTTCCATGCAGATAAGGTGGTTTTGCGTACTAAACCTGGTTTTCTTCCAAAAGTTGTTTCTAACAAAAACATTAACCAGGAGATAGTTGTGCCTTCTTTGTGTCCTAATCCAGTTTCAAAGAAGGAACGTTTGTTGCACAACTTGGATGTAGTTCGTGCTCTCAAATTTTACTTAGCAGCTACTAAGGATTTCAGACAAACTTTGTCTTTGTTTGTTGTTTATTCTGGTAAACGGAGAGGTCAAAAAGCAACTTCTACCTCTCTCTCCTTCTGGATTAAAAGCATTATCCGATTGGCTTATGAGACTGCCGGACGGCAGCCTCCTGAAAGAATCACAGCTCACTCCACTAGGGCTGTGGCTTCCACATGGGCCTTCAAGAACGAGGCTTCTGTTGATCAGATATGTAAGGCAGCGACTTGGTCTTCACTGCACACTTTTTCTAAATTTTACAAATTTGATACTTTTGCTTCTTCTGAGGCTATTTTTGGGAGAAAGGTTTTGCAAGCCGTGGTGCCTTCCATTTAGGTGACCTGATTTGCTCCCTCCCTTCATCCGTGTCCTAAAGCTTTGGTATTGGTTCCCACAAGTAAGGATGACGCCGTGGACCGGACACACCTATGTTGGAGAAAACAGAATTTATGTTTACCTGATAAATTACTTTCTCCAACGGTGTGTCCGGTCCACGGCCCGCCCTGGTGTTTTTAATCAGGTCTGATAATTTATTTTCTTTAACTACAGTCACCACGGTAACATATGGTTTCTCCTATGCAATTATTCCTCCTTAACGTCGGTCGAATGACTGGGGTAGGCGGAGCCTAGGAGGGATCATGTGACCAGCTTTGCTGGGCTCTTTGCCATTTCCTGTTGGGGAAGAGAATATCCCACAAGTAAGGATGACGCCGTGGACCGGACACACCGTTGGAGAAAGTAATTTATCAGGTAAACATAAATTCTGTTTTTTCAACCTTAATTCCGATTGGCTGATAGATTCTATTCCATTCGGAATCTAAGCGACGCCATTTTGGATGACGTCACTTAAAGGTACCTTCATTCCAGAAGAAGACATCGATTGAAGAGGATGCTCCGATGTCTTGAAGATGGAGCCGCTCCGCGTCGAAGGATGAAGATAGAAGATGCCGTCTGGGTGAAGACTTCCGCCCGTCTGGAGGACCACTTCTGCCGGCTTCATTGAGGACATCTTGCCGCTTGGTTGAAGACTTCTCCCGGTAAGTGGATCTTCGGGGGATAGTGTTAGGATTTTTTAAGGGTGTATTGGGTGGTTTTTTTTTTTAGGTTAGGGCTTTGGGCCGCAATAGAGCTAAATGCCCTTTTAAGGGCAATCATCCAAATGCCCTTTTCAGGGCAATGGGGAGCTTAGTTTTTTTAGTTAGGGTTTTATTTGGGGGGTTGGTTGTGTGGGTGGTGGGTTTTACTGTTGGGAGGATTGTTTGTATTTTTTTTTACAGGTAAAAGAGCTGATTTCTTTGGGGCAATGCCCCGCAAAAGGCCCTTTTAAGGGCTATTGGTAGTTTAGTTTAGGCTAGGTTTTTTTTTATTTTGGGTGGGCTTTTTTTATTTTGATAAGGCTATTAGATTAGGTGTAATTAGTTTAAAGATCTTGTAATTTGTTTTTTATTTTCTGTAATTTAGTGTTTTTATTTTTTTGTAATTTAGCTAATTTTATTTAATTTAGTTAATTGTATTTAATTTCAGGTAATTTATTTAATTGTAGTGTAGTGCTAGGTGTTAATGTAACTTAGGTTAGGTTTTATTTTACAGGTAAATTTGTATTTATTTTAGCTAGGTTGTTATTAAATAGTTAATAACTATTTAGTAACTATTCTACCTAGTTAAAATAAATACAAACTTGCCTGTAAAATAAAAATAAAACCTAAGCTAGCTTCAATATAACTATTTATTTTACAGGTAAGTATTAAGTTTTAAATAGGAATTATTTAGGAAATGATAGTAATTTTTATTTAGATTTATTTTAATTATATTTAAGTTAGGGGGTGTTAGGGTTAGACTTAGATTTAGGGGTTAATAAATTTAATATAGTGGCGGAGACGTTGGGGGCGGCTGATTAGGGGTTAATGAATGTAGATAGGTGGCGGCGATGTTAGGGACAGCAGATTAGGGGTTAATAATATTTACCTAGTGTTTGCGATGCGGTAGCGCGGCGGTTTAGCGGTTAATAATTTAATTTTAGTGTTTGCAATGCGGGAGGGCCTCGGTTTATGGGTTAATAGGTAGTTTATGGGTGTTAGTGTACTTTTTAGCACTTTATGCTACAGTGTTGTAGTGTAAAAATCATAACTACTGACTTTAGAATGCATTACGAATCTTGACGGGATAGGGTGTACCGCTCACTTTTTGGCCTCCCAGGACAAGCTCGTAATACCGGCGCTATGGAAGTCCCATAGAAAAAAGACTATACGCAATTTGCGTAAGTTGATTTGCGGTAAGGCCAAAAAAGTGTGCGGTGCCCCTAAATCTGCAAGACTCGTAATACCAGCGGGAGTAAAAAAGCAGCATTATGAGGCTTAATGCTGCTTTTTTACTCATGACGCAAGACTCATAATCTAGCCGTTACATTCTTGCATTTCAAATAAAGATACCAAGAGAATGAAGAAAAATTTATAATAGGAGTAAATTAGAAAGTTGCTTAAAATTGCATGCTCTATCTGAATCACAAATGAAAACATTTGGGTTCAGTGTCCCTTTAAAGCTCTGACTAGGATCAGACCTGTGTTTAGATCTGGGGCTCTGCCTTGGAGCCTCAGTCTTGTTCTTAGTGTTTTGCAGCAGGCTCCGTTTGAGCCTATGCATACTGTTGACATTAAATTGTTATCTTGGAAGGTTCTTTTTTTGTTGGCTATTGCCTCTGCCAGCAGACTTTCTGAGATTTCTGCTTTGCAATGTGACCCCCCTTATCTTGTTTTTCATGCTGATAAGGCGGTCTTACCTACTATATTTGGGTTCTTCACTAATGTGGTGTTGGATCGTAACATTTATCAAGAAATTGTTGTTCCTTCTTTGTGCCCTAATCCTTCTTCAGTGAAGAAACGTTTGCTTCACAATCTAGAAGTGGTTCGTACCTTGACGTTCTATCTTCAGGATACTAAGGAATTCAGACAATCTTTTTCTTTGTTTGTCATCTATACAGGGAAGTGTAAGGGGCAGGAGGCTACTGCAACTTTCCTATCTTTCTGGTTGAGGAGTGTCATCCGCTTAGCTTATGAGACAGCGGGACGACATCCTCCAGAGAGGATAATGACTCATTCCACTAGAGA
This sequence comes from Bombina bombina, assembly GCF_027579735.1. NCBI lineage: Eukaryota > Metazoa > Chordata > Amphibia > Anura > Bombinatoridae > Bombina > Bombina bombina. The sequence continues at coordinate 207,651,473 of NC_069500.1, forward strand.
AGTGGTTCCTCCTGGGCTTTTAAGAACAAAGCCTCTATGGGTCAGATTTGTAAGGCGGCTACCTGGTCCTCTTTGCACACTTTTTCTAAATTTTACAAGTTTGATGTGTTTACTTTTGTTGAAGCAGCTTTCGGGAGAAACGTTTTGCAGGCTGTGGTGCCCTCAGAATAGGGTTTGCCTCTTTTTTGTTTTCTCTTGTTATGACTTCAGTGCCCTCTGGAGCCTGGGTATAGTTTTCCCAACAGTAAGGAATGAAGTCGTGGACCCCCCCTGCCTTATGGAACGAAAACATAATTTACGCTTACCAGATAAATTCCTTTCCTTCCTGGCAGGGAGAGTCCACGACCCGGCCCGTAATTTATTTTTGATGGGCGGCTCTTTTTTATATTATTTCTTCTGGCACCTTTATACCCTGATGTTTCTCCTACTTTTCCTTGTTCCCTCGGCAGAATAACTGCAGGATAGGGGAAGTGGGAGGGATATTTAAGCCTTTGGCTGTGGTGTCTTTGCCTCCTCCTGGTGGCCAGGTGTTGTATTTCCCAACAGTAAGGAATGAAGGAAGGAAAGGAATTTATCTGGTAAGCATAAATTATGTTTTTAACATTTCACAACTTTCTAATTTATTTCTATTATCACATTTTTTTTGTTTTCTTAATAACCTATCTGCTTTTCAACAAATATATCTCAGGATTATGCACAAGTCTGAAACACAATATGGCAGTAGTTTTGCAAGAATGTTATCCTTTTGCAAGAGCACTATATGGCTGCAGTATTTCCTGCCATGTAGTGCTCCAGACACCTACTTGGATATCTCTTTAACAAAGAATAATAATAAAGCAAATTTGATAATAGAAGTTATTTTATTTGATTTTTTTAGTGATTTTTGTTCTTAGTGATTTATTATTATTTATATTTTTTAATTGCATGCTCTGACTGAAGAACAAAAGAAAATGTTTGGGTTACATATGCCTTTAAACTCACCCAGTGGTATTATACAACTAATATTGGTTACTAACAGCCAGATTACGAGTTTTACGTTATGAGTGAAAAAGCAGTGTTATATATCTATGGGTTATAACGCTGCTTTTTCACTCCCGCTGGTATTACGAGTCTTGCAGGTTTAGGGGCACCGCACACTTTTTTGACCGTACCGCAAATTAACTTACGCAGTTTTCGTAAAGTCTTATTTCAATGGGACTTCCATAGCGCCGGTATTACAAGCTTTTTTTGGGAGGCCAAAAAGTGAGCGGTACAGCCTATCCCGCAAGATTCGTAATGCAATCTAAAGTTAGTAGTTATGAGTTTTACGTTACAAAGCTGTAGCATAAAACTCTTAACTAAAGTGCTAACAAGTACACTTACACCCATAAACTACCTATTAACCCCTAAACCGAGGCCCTCCCGCATCACAAACACTAAAATAAAATTATTAACCCCTAATCTGCCGCTCCTGACATTGCCGCCACTATAATAAACATATTAGCCCCTAAAACGCTGCACTCCTGCCTCACAAACACTAGTTAAATATTATTAACCCCTAATCTTCCACCCCTAACGTTGCCGCCACCTACCTACATTTATTAACCCCTAATCTGCCGTCCCCAACGTCGCCGCCACTATACTAAATTTATTAACCCCTAAACCTAAGTCTAACCCTAACACCCCCTAACTTAAATATAATTAAAATAAATCTAAATAAAAATTCCTATCATTACCTAAATTATTCCTATTTAAAACTTAATACTTACCTGTAAAATAAACCCTAAGCTAGCTACAATATTAACTAATAGTTACATTGTAGCTAGCTTAGGTTTTATTTTTATTTCACAGGCAAGTTTGTATTTATTTTAACTAGGTAGAATAGTTACTAAATAGTTATTAACTATTTACTAACTACCTAGCTAAAAATAAATACAAATTTACCTGTAAAATAAAACCTAAACTGTCTTACACTAACCTAACATTACACTACAATTAAATAAATTAAATCAATTAATTACAATTACCTAAATTACAAAAAAAACAAAACACTAAATTACACAAAATTAAAAAAGAAATTATCAGATATTTAAACTAATTACACCTAATCTAATAGCCCTATCAAAATAAAAAAAACACCCCCCAAAATAAAAAAAAAAACCTAGCCTAAACTACCAATAGCCCTTAAAAGCGCCTTTTGCGTGGCATTGCCCCAAAGAAATCAGCTCTTTTACCTGTAAAAAAAATAACAAACAGCCCCCCAACAGTAAAACCCACCACCCACACAACCAACCCCCCAAATAAAACCCTAACTAAAAAAACCTAACCTCCCCATTGCCCTGAAAAGGGCATTTGTATGGGCATTGCCCTTTAAAGGGGCATTTAGCTCTTTTTCAGCCCAAATGCCCTAATCTAAAACTAAAACCCACCCAATAAACCCTTAAAAAAACCTAACACTAACCCCCGAAGATCCACTTACAGTTTTGAAAACCGGACATCCATCCTCAACGAAGCCGGGAGAAGTCTTCATCCAAACCAGCAGAAGTGGTCCTCCAGACGGGCAGAAATCTTCACAGACGGCATCTTCTATCTTCATCCATCCGGCGCGGAGCGGCTCCATCTTCAAGACATCCGGCGCGGAGCATCCTCTTCTTTCGACGACTAACGACGAATGAAGGTTCCTTTAAATGACGTCATCCAAGATGGCGTCCCTTGAATTCCGATTGGCTGATAGAATTCTTTCAGCCAATCGGAATTAAAGGTGAAAAAATCCTATTGGCTGATTCAATCAGCCAGTAGGATTGAGCTTGCATTCTATTGGCTGTTCCAATCAGCCAATAGAATGCAAGCTCAATCCTATTGACTGATTGGATCAGCCAATAGGATTGAGCTTGCATTTTATTGGCTGTTCCAATCAGCTAATAGAATGCGAGCTCAATCCTATTGGCTGATAGATGACGTCATTTAAAGGAACCTTCATTCGTCATTAGTCATCAGAAGAAGAGAATGCTCCGTGCTGGATGTCTTGAAGATGGAGCCGCCCCGCGCCGGATGGATGAAGATAGAAGATGCCGTCTGGATGAAGACTTCTAAGACTTCTGCCCGTGGAGGACCACTTCTGCCGGCTTGGATGAAGACTTTTACCGGCTTCGTTGAGGACTTCTTGCCCCTTGGATGAAGACTTCTCCCGGCTTTGTTGAGGACTTCTTGCCGCTGGATGAAGACTTCTCCCGGCTTCGTTGAGGATGGATGTCCGGTCTTAAAAACTATAAGTGGATCTTCGGGGGTTAGTGTTGGGTTTTTTTAAGGGTTTTTTTTGTGGATTTTATTTTTAGATTAGGGCTTTTGGGCTGAAAAAGAGCTAAATGCCCTTTTAAGGGCAATGCACATACAAATGGGGAGCTTGATTTTTTTTTAGTTAGGATTTTATTTGGGGGGTTGGTTGTGTGGGTGGTGAGTTTTACTGTTGGGGGGTTGTTTGTATTTTATTTTTTATTTTTTTTTTAAAATCTTTTTATTGAGAATCCATAATACTGAATACAGAGAAAAAAAAAAGTACAGTTTCAATAGCAGATGACAGTTGTCTGACAATTTTTGTAAATCATACACGTACATGAATACACATCTGATATCAAAAGCACTTGAGGAAAAAAAGAAAAAAAAAAGAAAAAAAAAAATAAAAGAACATACATTACGGATTCTCATTTTAACTTGTTATAAACTTGTTTTTAACTATAACCCAGATGTCTCAGCGCCTGTAGCAATATCTTTATTAGCTTGCCTCGGTGATTAAGTAGTATCTGTACCAAAGTATTTAGTAAACCAACATTAACTATGAACTGCAGTGTAATTAGCCTCCGGTATTGTCAGAAGGGGGGGGTCTAAAGTTTTCTATCTTTAATATATTGTTCCCATGTGTGTTGCACATCAATAAATTGCTCCCTACAGCCGGACAAGTAGGAACCGTATTCCTCCATTTCTATCATATCCGTGACCTTATTTTGCCAAAGTTTTATAGAGACCACTTCAGTTGATCTCCAATTTAGAGCTATCAGAACTTTTGCGCTGTTTATCAAAATCTTTAATAGAGGTCTAAAGTGAGCTTGAGGAAGTTTAATGGATTTATTTAGCAGCCAGACTAGAGGGTCTAAGGGGAGAAGGGTCTGGAAGATATATTCTATCTCACTGATTATATTGCGCCATAGCGTGTTGATCTGAGAGCACCACCACCACATATGGCTCATATTACTTCCTACATGCCCGCATCGCCAGCAGCAATTATTAGACTTTGGGTACAATTTATGCAACCGCTTAGGGGTAAGGTACCAACCATGCAATATTTTATAATTTATTTCCTTAATGGATGCTGATGTGGAGGCGGATTTGGTATTATAAAAGATGTTAGTTGCAGTCTGGGGAGTAATAATTATCCCTAGTTCTCTCTCCCACATTTCAATTGAACGTGGTAGATTTCCCGGGGGGGGTTGGGTGATAATGTTATAGATATGTGAGAGACTGTGTTTAATTGGGGGAGTGGAAGTATATAGTTTTTCCAAGTTTGTTAGTGAACGTGTCATGTTTGCATAATGTGGGTGGGTTGTGATATAATGGTGTGCTCTCCTATAAGAAAACCAGTTTGCAGCCCAATCATGACCCATATCTATCAGCTTCTCTTGGGTACATAATTGATCATTGTCCGTAACCTGCATCGCTGAGACCTCCCTGCTCTCTTTGAGTATTTCCAAGTTTGTAGCTATTAGTGATAACGAGAATTCATTATTATGGAGAAGTGATGTTAACGGGCCTGGGCAGGAGGAAAGATATGGATTCACTTTGTTGGAAGAATCCCACATTTTTAGTGTTTCCTGTGTAATGGGGTTATCTATCTGTCTACTTAAAGATTGGAAATTTGGGTGCCAGCAAACAGAAGGCAAGTTGATACTAGGGTTTAAATTTTCTTCCAGTAAAATCCATCTCTTTTGGTCTTTGTGTATTCTCCAATCTAGAATTCTCTGGAGAATTATGGACCTACGGTACGAGTCAACATCAGGAACGCCTAGGCCTCCCTGAGCTATTGAGCGCATCATAGTGTGTTTGTTTATCCTAGGGGGACGCCTATTCCAGATGAAGGAGCTAAAGAGCCGCTGCATCTGTAAGGTGTAAGTGTTTGGAAGTGGGATAGGGAGGGTTTGCATAATGTACAACAGGCGTGGAAATGCATTCATTTTGACTGTATTAATCCTGCCTAGCCAGGACAAATGTTTCCTTGTCCAAGACGATAAATCTCTCGTAAGTGTGTTCCTAATCGGGATATAATTTAATTTGAATAGGGCATCAAAGTTGTCTGCTAGCTGTATTCCCAGGTATCTCAAGGACTTCCTACTCCATTGAAATGGACAGATTTTCGTTATTAGAGTTTCCGTTTGGTGGTCAATAGCTACTCCTAACATTTCGGATTTAGTTTGGTTAATTTTAAAATTAGATATCTTATGAAATATCTCCAGTTCTTTCATAAGGGGTGGGATTGTCAGGACTGGATCTATCAGAGAGAAGAGGACGTCATCTGCAAAGAGAGACATCTTATACTCTTCTCTCCCCACCACTAGGCCCCGAATTTCTTGGTTTGATCTAATTTTAATCGCCAGGGTTTCAATAAGGCATGTAAATAGTAAGGGGGACAGAGGACAGCCCTGTCTGGTGCCATTTGTAATCCGAAACGGGTCTGATAAGACCCCATTGAGGATCACCCTAGCACTGGGTTCGTTGTACAGGGCAAAGATTCTATGTAGTAGCTTGTCCCCTAGCCCAAAAGCTTGTAATGTTGCCTCAAGAAAAGGCCATCCTACTCTATCGAAGGCCTTTTCGGCATCAGTAGAGAGCCAAATTGAAGGGATGTTTTTAGATTTGGCATGCCATAGCAGGTGCAAGTTACGCACCGTATTATCCCTGGCTTCGCGGTGAGGAATAAAACCTACCTGATCTTGGTGAATGATCTTAGGTAAAATTAAGTTAAGTCTGTTGACTATAATTTTGGCAAAAATCTTTATATCCGTATTTAAAAGGGAGATTGGCCTGTAGTTTGTTATTAATGTCTTAGCTTTGTTTGGTTTTGGGATCATAGTTATATTGGCTTGTAGGGCTAAGGGGGGAAACTTTTTGTTTTTGTCTATGCTTTGAAAATATGCTAGGAGATGAGGTATTAGGAGATCTTTGAAGGTTGTATAATAATCGTTGCCAAAGCCATCTGGGCCTGGCGATTTCCCTTTTTTAAGTGTTTTAATAGCTAATTTAATTTCTTCAGCTGTGAAGGGTGTATTTAGGTCCTCTCTCTGTTCTTCAGAAATTTGGGGAACGTGTAATTGGTTCAGGTAGTTTTGTATGTCCACGTTTGTTGGTGGGGGGATATTTTGGGTTAAGTTATATAACGATTCATAATATTGCCTAAAACTATTTATTATGTCTTTTGATGTGTACCAGTCCTTTCCTTTTTCATCTGTTATATGTAGAATATATTTGCTAAGTGCCTTTTTCCTAAGTTGTCTTGCCAATAATTTGCCTTGCTTATTGGCGCCCTCGTAGAAAACCTTTCTAAGAAATAGTGCATTGCGTTTGGCTTCAGTCCCTAAGAAAAGGTTAAGCTGTGCTCTTTTATGTTCTATGCTTTCAAGGAGGGAGTGGTCTTTAGGGAATAGTTTATGTATGTCTTGAAGTTTATTTATATCAGCTAGTAACGAGGTTAAATAGGTCTGGTTTTGTTTAGCTTTAGCAGCCTTTAGCGCTATCAATTCCCCTCTAAGAACGCACTTATGAGCATTCCAAATGTGTTGTGGACAAGTGTCCGGGGTAGTGTTTAGTTCGAAGTAGTTCTCTATGGACTTAGTTAATTGAATTCGTATTAGGGGGTCTTTCAAAAGGGATTCGTCTAATCTCCATATTCTCGAGTGAGTGGTATAGATGTGGAAGTCAAAAGTACAACTAATCATTGCATGATCTGACCATGTTATAGGATAGATCTCTGAATGAATGACTTGGGATAAGCTAGTGACATCAGTTAATAAATAATCTATTCTAGAATAATTTTGGTGAGGGTGTGAGTAGAAGGTGTAGTCTTTCGTATCCGGGTGTTGGATTCGCCAAATATCATGTACTGCGAGGGTCGACAGCTGGGACTTTATTAATTTTAAGGTTTTATTAGTGACAGATGACCTCCCTGAGGAACAGTCTATAGTGGGGTCCAGTGCAGCATTGAAGTCTCCACCAATCAACAGGCTGTTTTTTGTTATTTCTAATAATTTATTACATATTTGGTGGAAAAATTTGGAAGAATCTAGGCTAGGTGCATAAATATTTACTAAAGTTATAGGTTTGTGGTATAAGATCCCGGAAACAATTAGGTATCTCCCTTCCTTGTCTTTAATAATTGAGTTGACCTTGAAGGGGATTTTTTTATTAATCATTATACATACTCCATTACGCTTGGAGTTATTGGAAGAGAAATATACCGGGCCAAATTTTTTAAAGGATAGTCGGGGTTCAAGACCCCTCCTAAAATGAGTCTCCTGGAGCATAACCACATCACACTTGAGTCTTTTGTAATCTCGAAACGCCATAGTTCGTTTCTGTGGAATATTGAACCCTTTGACATTATGTGAAAGAACTTTAATAGTAATCTTATTTGTCAACATTGGAGTATTCTAGGACTTGTATTATTGCTAGAGGTTGGTACAGGGTAAGCTCGTAATTCGTAATTGGGGTAAGGCTTCATTGAGAGAAAGGCACGAGACATCATAGGTGTATCAATTACAACAATAACATAGTAAATTAAACTATTTCTAGAAAACATTTCAACATTTAGTGTATTTTTAAAATTATACACCTTAGTAGGGGGGTAAACGATGTTACATAGCGCTCTTAGTAGTTATTTGTATAATATATGAAAGTTCAAGGTGGAGACCTAAAGTGAATATATAGCAAAGTAATGTAAAACCAACCAAAAAAAAAAAAAAAAAAAAAAACACAAAGCCAAAAAACAAAACATAGATCATAAGATGGTCTTACCGGTGTCAAACATTTTTGTAAGATTAAGCAGCCCAACACAACAATTTGGAGTAATTTAAGAAAAGAAAACAGATTTGCAACATTGTCTATCTATTAGCTAAATATTATACCCTGTCTAAACTATGCAGATCTTACCCAGTGTCCAAGTTCAGAGTCCTCACAGCAGAGAACCACTGGCATTCTATTAACCACACCAGACTGGCGTGAACTTGAAGGCAAAAAAGGGTCCAGTCCAGGGTAATAGAACATGACAAGCAACTACAGCTTTGAACTTAAGGAAGGTTTAGAGGAGGTGGCTCCGTCTTCCTTCTTTTAGGTTGTGTCTTGATCCATTGCATTCGTTGTTCTTTTGGGTGATCTTGATTCTTATCTTGTCGCGGTGATGAGAGTTCCAAAACATCTTCTCCGGGAGGAGCTACGGTGATATTCAGCTTTTTTGTTAAGCTATCAAGGTCTTGGAAGGATTTGTATACGATTTGGGAACCATTATGATGAATGATTAAACTGAATGGAAATCCCCACCGATATCTGATGTTATTATCTTGTAGGGCTTTAGTAAGGAACCTGATCTCCCTCCGTCTCTGGATAGTTTGTGGGCTGAGGTCCTGGAATATTTGTATAGTATGATTTCTGAATGTGATAGTTCTTGTTGATCTTGCAGCCTGCCATAATTCCTCTTTGGTGGTGTACCTCAGAAAGCGTATGATCACATCCCTTGGTGGGGATGGGGGCTTGGAGGGGGGTCTAAGTGCCCTATGAAGTCGTTCAATGTCATCACTTTGAAGTGGTGGTGATCTGGGAGTTAGGGAGTGGAACAAATCTTCAATATAGGATTTTAATTGGTCTTGTAAGATCTCTTCGGGGATACCTCTAATTCTAAGGTTATTCCTCCTCCCACGGTTGTCTAAATCTTCAAGCTTTTCTTGTAAAGACTGTACCATAGAGTCCTGTATTGATATTTGTTGTGTATTTGAACTCACCATGGTATTGAGAGCTTCTTGGCCCTCTTCGAGATAGTCCAGTCTTGAGCCCATGTCAGTTAGATCTTTTTTAAGATCTCTCATTTCTCCCTTAATGAAAGATTTCAAAGACTCAAGATCAGTTTTAGATGGAAGATCTGCAATCTGTGATTGTAGGACAAGCAGGGAGTTATGTTGTAAGGGTATAGATTCTGTCTGCATCTCCGTTATTAATTTTTCCTGTGCGTGTGGCAACTCTGTTGTAGCAGAGTCCGGTGAGTGAAAAAATGTGGACACGGATGGCGTGGTTACTGCTGTCTTGTTTACCTTGTCTGGTTTGAGGCCCTTACGTTGGGACATTATGGTGGTCGGTTATGAGGTTCAGTGCAGAGTGATGGGAGATGTGGCCCCACTGAGTGTATAGTCCCACTTAGAACAATGTGGTTTCTTAATATCAATCTAGCCCAGTGAAGGCCCCTTTTCAGTTTTCCAAAGTACTGCTCTCAGCAATAAGTGTCTCTAAAATAAGAAGCTGTTTGTCTCTTTTATGTTTGTGTTATAACTGTCTAGTCTGTAACACTTGTGCCTTTGCTGTATGACTTTCTGTTGCACAGACAATATGTGGGTTTGGATTTGGAGACCGGTAAACTTGTCTCTAGGTGCGTAGCTTGTAAGGGGTTAACCGGGTATTCACACGCTAATCCCCCTCCAATATTATAATTAATTTAATGATGGCTGTATGTGTAACAACTATTTTTGCACTGTTGGGAGCTGTTCGGCCCTTATGAAAAGATTAGCCTCTCTTGTGCCTGGCTCTGGGTTCGGTAACGTTACCTTTATTTAGAAGGCTGACCACGTGGTCTGGCGGGTTACCAAAATTCCGGCTAGTTTGCGGCTGCAGTTTTCATATGCAGGTTCCGAGGGCCGAATCTGTGGTTGGTGTTCCGGTAATGTCCTCTCCTGTAGTGGTTTTTAGAAGCTGGGGTGCAGGTAAGCTAGGTAGAAATGTCCTGTGTCTCACCCGATAAAATCAAAGATGGCGGCCGGAGTTCTGTGAGAACTAGCTCCCGGCTGCAACTAAGTTCCCAAAATGCGAGTGAATCTCCAAATACTGCACCGGTCTTTGCTGGCAGGCTTTAAGGGTTCAGTGTGATATATTTGAGGTCTCCACCTGAGAATGCTGAGTTAGGTGAGCTGTAACATCACCGGAGCTCTACAGAAACACGGCCATGTCCCAGCACAGCTTGGCTCCGCCCCGTTTGTATTTTATTTTACAGGTAAAAGAGCTGATTTCTTTGGGGCAATGCACCGCAAAAGGCCCTTTAAAGGGCTATTGGTAGTTTAGTTTAGGCTAGGTTTTTTTTTTTATTTGGGGGGGGGGGGTTATTTTGATAGGGTTATTAGATTAGGTGTAATTAGTTTAAATATCTGATCATTTCTTTTTTTATTATGTGTAATTTAGTGGGGTTTTTTTGTAATTTAGGTAATTTTATTTACTGTAATTAATTTAATTTATTTAATTGTAGTGTAATGTTAGGTGTTAGTGTAAGACAGATTAGGTTTTATTTTACAGGTAAATTTTTATTTATTTTAACTAGGTAGTTAGTAAATAGTTAATAACTATTTAGTAACTATTCTACCTAGTTAAAATAAATACAAACTTAGCTGTGAAATAAAAATAAAACCTAAGATAGCTACAATGTATATTGTAACTAGCTTAGGGTTTATTTTACAGGTAAGTATTTAGTTTTAAATAGAAATAATTTAGGTAATGATAGGAATTTTTATTTAGATTTATTTTAATTATATTTAAGTTAGGGGGTGTTAGGGTTAGACTTAGGTTTAGGGGTTAATAAATTTAGTATAGTGGCGGCGATGTTAGGGGTGGCAGATTAGGGGTTAATAATATTTAACTAGTGTTTGCGAGGCGGGAGTGTGGCAGTTTAGGGATTAATATGTTTATTATAGTAGCGGCGATGTCCGGAGAGGCATATTAGGGGTTAATAAGTATAATGTAGGTGTCGGGGGCAGCAGATTAGGGGTTAATAAGTGTAAGATTAGGGGTGTTTAGACTCGGGGTTCATGTTAGGGTGATGGGTGTAAACATAAAATTTGTTTCCCCATAGGAATCAATGGGGCTGCGTTACTGAGCTTAACGCTGCTTTTTTTGCAGGTGTTAGACTTTTTTTTTCAGCTGGCTCTCCCTATTGATGTCTATGGGGAAATCGTGCACTAGCACGTAAAACCAGCTCACTGCAGCTTTCAGCAGCGCTGGTATTGGAGTGCGGTATGGAGCTCAATTTTGCCCTACGCTCACTTTTTGCCTGATAACGCCGGGTTTATGAAAACCTGTAATACCAGCGCTGTAGGAAAGTGTGCGGTGACAATAACGTGCAAGTTATTATCGCACCCCTCATACCGCAAAACTTGTAATCTAGCCGATATAAAGTATAATATATAGTGGAGAACATCAGTCAAATTGTAAATGCCAATTATAAAATGTATTTGTTACCCTCTGTGAAGTTATTATTTTTGTTGATGGTGTCCTTGTAAGGAATGGATTTTAAGGCTTCTCATTCTAGGTTTGACTGTAAATATAAGTGTCCATGTTTTCTCTGATTAGGACATAATTTTACTAAAGTAACAACATTTCATTATAATTTAGCTCGAGGGCTGTGCACAGTTTCTGTGGGAATCTATTCTACATCACCAGAAATATGCTATTGTGTTAAATAACATGATATTTTAATGTTTGCCAGAGCAAGTATTTTTATGCCTAAGGCCCTTTTACACTCATGCCAGGAAAACCATGTGCTTTTTAACTTTATATGCAGGTTGAATGTTTATCCAGTTTATTAAACTTTAATTTAGCATACAGCTTTTACTTTGCTGAATATTTGTTTCAGCCAATAAATATAGATTTTTTATTTTGTGGAAGATTTGCTTAACACATCTAATCAGTAGGTTTTTACAACCTTAAATTCTATTTTATTTTGAGGTATGTTAGGTTTTGGATGGTCCTGATTCTTTACCCAGCTAGGCGACAGCTTTATAGATTACATTCTTTAAGCAAATAAATTCTCCTCCCTAGTTGTATCTCTCTGTCTAGAGGTGTTTTTTCAAGGAACTTCTGAAGCTATACTAGGTTGGAGACAGTCTTATGGAGCAGGGTAGAGAAATCCAGAAAACAGGAGCAGCATGTGAAATGTCTTGGAGAGAAGACCGTAGAGATAATAGGAGTGAAGAGGCATAGGTCAGAGGTTGATTGAATTGGACGGGTCGGGGAATATTTGGAGATGAGAAAGGAAATATAGTTGGGAGTGAGGCTGTTGAGTGCCTGGTAAGTTAGGGTTAATACTTTAAATTGTACTCTGGAGTGTATGGGGAGCCAGTGCAGAGATTGGCAGAGCGGAGCAGCTGATGTAAATTGGCGACTTAGGTGGATGAGTCTAATTGAAGCATTCAGAATAGATTGTAGAGCGGAGAGGCGGTGTTTGAGAAGGCAATTTAGAATTAGAGCGCAATAGTCAATGCGTGACAAAATGAATGAAGGAATTAGTATTTTTGTAGTTTCTTGAGTAAGGAAAGGATGAATTCTGAAAAATTATGTGTAAGTGTGCACAGCAGGATTTGGTAAGCACACTTGTGGGGTGAATGTGCATTCTTTGTTTTGTGACCCCATGACAGTGAACCTAGGGTGAGGTGTTGAGAATAGAGTCTGCAACTGTCAGAGAAATATCAGGGGGTGGATATCTCGAAAAGGCGGAATTAAGAAGCAGTTAGTGCGAGCACATCCAAGAGGAAATTGCGGAGAGATGGTTGGTAATCTCGTTTAGTAAAGAGGGAGAGATATCAGGAGAGGAAAGATAGATTTGGGTATCATCAGTATATTAGGGGAACTGGAACCCAAAGGAGAATTTAAATTTTCCAAGGGAGGATGTTTAGAGAGAGTAAAGCAAGGGACCCAAGACAGAACCTTGCGGTACTGTAACTGAAAGGCAAAGGATGAGAGGATATGCTCTTAAGGGAAACTGAAAATGAGCGGCTTGAGATATATGAAGCAAACCAGGAGAGGGCTGTGTCTTGGATGCCAAATAATGTAGTATTTTTAAGAGGAGAGGATGGTCAACTGAGTTAAAAGCAGCAGATAGATCCAGAAGAATTAGTAAGGAGTAGTGTTGCTTTACTTTAGCTGGTAACAGATCATTTGTTACTTTAGTGAGAGCGGTTTCTGTTGGGTGTTTAGGGCGAAGTAGAAAATTTGAATAGAGTCCAGCATACAGCAAAAATCCTCAAAGAGGTGAGTGTAATCCTTTTAAAGTGACTGCCACACTCCAACGTAATAGTACAAAAGTAAAGATAGAAGGATGACTCCTCAAAAGTGTAGTCCAAAATACTTTAATGGGTACAGGTTCAGACAGTAAAAATCACAACGTTTCGGGGTCAATACCCCGAAACGTCATCACATGACTAAGGGGTATTGACCCCAAAACGTTGTGATTTTTACTGTCTGAACCTGTACCCATTAAAGTATTTTGGACTACACTTTTGAGGAGTCATCCTTCTATCTTTACTTTTGTTTAGGGCGAAGACCAGACTGTAGTGGATCAAGAAAGGAGTTGGTTAAGAGAAATTGAGTTAGACAATTATAGACCAGTAATAATATAATTTGGAAGCAAAGGGAAGTAAGGAGACCGGCAGATTATTAGAAGGGGTGGAGGGATCAGGCCAGGGGTTTTAGGATTGGTGTGATTGATGCATGCTTAAATCTATCAGGTCATGTGCCAGCGGTGAGAGACTGGTAAGAGTTGAGTTAGGGTAGGGTTTAGTAATAGAGAGAGGGAAGAAGTCGTAAAGAAATAGGATCAACTGCAGGTTGTGCAGTGATGAGCCGAAGATAGGAGTACAGAGACTTCTTCCTCTGTTACAGGAGGAAAGTAGCAGAGAGAGGGGTGGGTATGAGGGCTGGGTTTGACGGGTGTGAGGTGTAGATATCTTTTCAATGAGTTTGGTAGTGTGCGGAGGTGCAGGCAGATGTAGAAGGCAGGTGGACGTAGAAGGGAGTTAAAGGTTAAAAACAGCTTTTTGGGGTTGGATGCGTGAGATGACACAAGGGAGTAGAAATAGACTTGTTTGGCCAGGCTGAGGGCAGAGTTGTATGACTTAAGGATGAATTTATAATGCAGAAAATCGGCACAGGTGCGTGATTTCCTCTACTGCTGTTCAGCAGTCCGTGATCATTGCTGAAGATATTGGGTCTGTTTGGCGTGTTATGGTTGTTGTCAAGTGCATGGTGTACGGCAAACAGTGGAGGGTGCCACTTTGTCAAGTGTTCATTTTAGTGCTGAATCCTACTGTAAGGCCTGGGCAAGATAGAGATGAAATGTTGGAGAGTAGAGGATTCAGTTGAGCTGAAAAGTCTATCAGATCCAAGTTATTTAAAAGGTAAGGTAGCAGTTTTTTGGGGCTTGCAGGGATGCAGCAACCAGCAGGTAGAGTAAGAGAGAAAGTTAGTAGATGGTGGTTAGAGAGGGGAAGTTAGAGAAGTTGGAAAGGCACAGAGATTGGTGAAGACCATGTCAATTGAGTTGCATTCATAGTGGGTGGGAGATGTTGTCCACTGGGATAGGCCAACAGATGTGGTTTGGAGATAGAAGTTTAGAGGTATCAGGCAAGTTAGAATTGTCAACGGGTATGTTGAAGTCCCCTAAGATGAGAGAAGGGGCATTACAAGAGAGGAAGTGTGGAAACCATGTTTCAAAGTGGTCCAGTGTCTTTGTTTTAACCCCTTCATGCCAAGGGGCAAGTACTTATAAACACTTGCTAGAAAAATGAAATCACATGATCGTTGATGTAATCATGTAATTTGAAGGCTGGGATCGGATCATTGGTGACTGCCTACGTCGCTAGGCATGCCCCACAGTTCGATATTTCATTAGCTAAAAGAAGGAGGCTGCAGTGCGCCATATAAGGTAGGACGTCCCATGTCATTCTAACTGTGTTAAAGCCCACCACCCTTGGGACGGCATATAAACGTCCTAAAGGCGTGAAGGGGTTCATTTGTTTTAAAATTTGTTTGAAACGTTCCTTCTTTTTCCATGTTCTCAGCAGAATTTTGAACACAATGGTAGGTAGAAAAGTTTTTTTTTTCTATAGAGCACTTCCATTTTAAGAAAAATGCACAATTTCACCATGTCTGCAATCCACTCAAAGTAATTAAACACATGAGCACCATGTACTAAATGGCAGACAAGCAAAGGCTCCTGACTTGGGAACCTGTCTACCCTTCTTCACTGTGAATGGGCAGCAGACACTGTATGTGTCTTAACATTTAATTAGTCATTTTCCCTAACTTTTTTTAATTTTATTTTAAAGCCTTACGCTTAGTCCATGCCAATGAGAGAATGGGGCTGATTTATTAAGGGCCGAGTGACCCTGAAACGGAAACAGGAGTTAAGACGCACCAGTCTTAAGAACGCTGCACCTTAACTCGTCTGCCACCTCTAAGGCTGCGGACAGCAATCCACCCAACCGTATACGATCAGGTTGATTGACACCCCCTGCAGGGGGCGGCATTGCACAAGCAGTTCACCAGTTCGGCATTTAGCTATACAGGGCGGACATGATTCACTATAGTGAATCATGTCCGCCTGGGGTATGATAAATCTACCCCTCTGAATCTACCTAATCTGCATTATATTTGATTGAAATGTGCATCTCTCATTGGCTGCATAGACCAAAGTTTCTAAATAAAAGCCCTGTTTGAATCAAATTACTGCGTTTGATTTTCTTTTAAGAAAAATAAAAACAAATAACTTCTCCTTACAGTGGCTTGGCTATCTGCAACCATTTTTTTTTTTTTTTGCAGTGGTAATGTTATTGTTTAAAATATATGCAAGCGTTTGTTGTTTTTTTATTAAACGTATTCTATTAACTTTTAATTTAATTGACCGAATTGTACTTATTTCTTAATATATACTCCAGAGAGATTTCCTATTTTTTTTTAATACACATAATGGAGTTGTAGTTTGAGTGTGCCAGAGGGTTCAATATAATACAAAGTTTTTTTAGGTGCTTGTAACTTTGGATTAAGGGGATACTAAACACAAATTTTCAGATAGAGCATCCAATTTCAAGCAACTTTGTGATTTACTATAGTGAACTTGGTTTATATGTATAGTTTGGGTATAGTGTGCGTGCGTGTAACGTAGTGTGTGTGGAGGGTACGTGTGGCTTGACATTCAAAACTATCTGAAATTTTTTTAATGATTTCCATTCACTGAAGGTACCCACAAAAGCACCACATTTTAAAACAAATTTGTTCACTTAAAGGGATACTCAACCCACATTTTTTCTTTAAAGGGACAGTCTAGGCCAAAATAAACTTTCATGATTCAGATAGAGCATGTAATTTTAAACAATTTTCCAATTTCCTTTTATCACCAATTTTGCTTTGTTCTCTTGGCATTCTTAGTTAAAAGCTTAACCTAGGAGGTTCATATGCTAATTTCTTAGACCTTGAAGGCCACCTCTTTTCAGAATGCATTTTAACAGTTTTTCACCACTAGAGGGTGTTAGTTCATGTATTTCATATAGATAACACTGTCCTCATGCACGTGAAGTTATCTGGGAGCAGGCACTGATTGGCTAAACTGCAAGTCTGTCAAAAGAACTGAAATAAAGGGGCAGTTTGCAGATGCTTAGATACAAGATAATCGCAGAGGTTAAAAGTATATTATTATAACTGTGTTGGTTATGCAAAACTGGGGAATGGGTAATAAAGGGATTATGTATCTTTAGTGATGATGCCCTATGATAGGACAAGCATATGGAACAGCTCTCACAGTCTTGCAGCAGGGCTGCGCAATACACTGAAACCGATCACAGTTCCCCTCCTACTGTGCTCCTTTAGGAGCATTTACTTAGAAAGTAGTGACCCTGCTGATTCTCTCACTACCTCAGCTGCTTCGCATCATTGTGGTGGAAATCGGGGACACTCCCTGCATCAACTTAAAACTGGTGTGGGATAGACAGGTCTGAACTCCTTGATGTCAACACGCTTCTTAATGCTTAAACTGAGTCTTTACCAAACTGGTGCGAGTATGACTTGTGTTGTTTTCCCTTACATGTAGAGGTTGGTACTTGCTAACTGTCAGCCACTTCCCACAATCATGTGTATATAGTTAAGAGTTAACGCTCTTGATCTCCCAGATGTCTGTTGTCCCTTGCATAACCTGGCTATCCTGCGAGCACCCTATGAGGCTCACATATCACTTCCAAGTTTACCTTTACCAAGAGTGCCACCACTGACTGCTGCTACAACTTTAACTTGGGTTCCATATATTTTATTTTGTATCACGGAAACAGGACTTTATCACAATGACTGATGGTACACCTTCTCTATGCAAGTGCTTGTTAGTTCTTTGTTATGTATAATGTCAGTTCTCACACAGGTTGAAATATTATAAATCTTGACTTTCTAGGGTTAAGAGCAGGTTTATCCACGGGAAAATGTTTATTACACTGTGTAACTCAACTATCCTAAATAATGTCTAGTGTTTTCAACAGTTGCTGCAAGCAATATATTAGCAGATAATCTGCTTTATATAGTTCATTAGATAGATCTCTTCCATATCACAGAATTAAGACGTAACTCAACATTCTTTCTTTTAAGATGTAATTACCAGTTTTTACCACCAGAGGGGAGTCTAAGCTTAGTCATACTGTACACAGTATATCACGTTTGGCTCAGTTCAGTTCACTCTATTAATCAGGCTTTCTCCATGCTTCCTAGTACTACCCTTATCGAGTTGCCCTTTAAAGATACACTATACAACTTGATATATGGGGATACAACAGTGAGGTGAGTTTGTGTTTATCCTGGAGTATGATATGTTCCACTGTATTTACTAGTTACGTATACACTATTACAAACTCTTATTTTTTTTATTTTTTTTTTTTTTATTTTTTTTTACATAGTTCTCTACAATTTCACAGCATTCTAATTTGATGTGTTAAAAGGGGGTCCCTTACCCTCTAATGTTGATGTTTGTATCTACAAGCTATGTTTGAAAATACTTTTGGTTGTGTTCCTGTTATTGAAGTGCTAGACAATAGTATTTATCACACCTCTTTATAAATGCATAAGTAACACATGAAGGCTGTTATTTAAGATTCAGCTGACCGCCTATGGGTCTTATACATTTATCTACATTTACACTTCCTTGCACACTCCATATAGTTAATTGACTCTGAGGATTGAAATAAAATGTGCTATGCTGTCCCCTAACATTGTGAATGCTCCTAAGGCTTGGGTGTCTGCGGCCGGGATCTCTGAGCCTTCTCATCAGTATTCCCATAGACGGCATAGACAACATATATATGGAAAAGTGACCACTTGATTAGATGGGGAATACCAATATGCTTCATTGGAAATATGTATAAACCCTTACAGGTAGCTCCAGACTTTTGCTTCCCATCAGAACCTATATACTACTATATGTAACCCACCATCTTCGCATTTCGCATACTTATTATCGCAGGCTGGCCCTGCATTTCCTGTAGTTTTATCGCACTGTAAATTATTTATTTACCTAGTGTCAAAGCTCTTACTCTAAGACCCCTAAGCTTCTTCATGCAGGCTCAGCATTGCCCACTATACAATTCTCCAGTTCCTAGTTAACCTCTAGCAATCCATGCGCCCTCGAATCTACTCACACAGACCTAATGCTCTGTTCATGTAATTTATATATCACCTTCGTACTATCACCTCCTCTCCCTCCCCCACTTTTTATTACCACCTCCTCCCCCCACCACCACCATAAAGAACCTCCTTTTACAGGAGAGCTACCTACGCGGCTTATCTTTCCTATGCCGCATCTTCTTCATAGTTCTTTCTCAATAGCACCATATGTCTTTATTCCATAATAACCCTTATTGTTTCGCACCCTAACTATCTTCTTTAACTCAGTTAAAAAAATTATTCTAATTAGACATATATCCAAAAGAGACTAGTCTTACCATCCTATTTCCTCTAGACATCATTTTAGAAGACAGGAGCCCAAAGGTGGCTTACTTTATTAAGAGAGGAAAGTACTATAAAGCAGAAAACGAGGTTTCAGTTTTACCTGTTACATATAAATATAGAGAGATTACTTTGGGTTTTCTCATGAACAGTTTTTACCTATATGTGACCACAGAATAGTTTTGAATTTCAAAATATTGTCATGGTTTGAAAGAATGTTTCTGAATGTTTATGTAACATGTTTATTTGATGTTGTTTTGTCAATAACCTCAATAAAACAATAAAAATTCTGGTGTAGACTTTCCCTTTAATGATTCAGATAGAGCAGGCAATTTTAAGCCACTTTCTAATTTACTCCTATTATCAATTTTTCTCCGTTCTCTTGCTATCTTTATTTACAAAGCAGGAATGCAAAGCTTAGGAGCTGGCCCATTTTAGGTTCACTTGCTTATTAGCTTGCTTATTAGTGGCTATATTTAGCCACCAATCAGCAAGCATAACCCAGGTCAGCAAAGAGCCGATGGGCTTTTTAGACATACGGATCTATAGGGATGGAGATAGTCTAGGGATCACCTTATATAAAAAGGATACAGATCGGAACTCCAAAAATTGCTACCCATGACCCTTACTAAGAGTGATTCCAAAGGCACAAATGCTGAGTAGCTCAAAATTATTCATCTGATGAACAACGGATGATACAATTATTTCTCTAATTGTACAATGCCTTTTAGTACACAATGCTTGTATCTAATGAAATGTTTGCAATAATATATAATAGCTTTATTTCCATAGATGGAATAAGCCGATATGCTAGTATTAGTAGGAGGGATCATCTACATCATTATGACACTGCGGTAAGACGGAATTGAGCCACAATTAGGGCAAACTTACGCTGCAAGTTAAGATAATCAACAGTATAAGCATAAATATAAAATGTAAGAGCGTTTGCATATTCCTTGAGGCGAATTGAGCGGTATAATCTGTAGCCAAGTGAGAGTTGAGGGTTCCAAACTGTAGCGCTCATAGAATGGAGGAAACATAAACAGAAAACAATTTATGGTGCAGTATGAATATACAAGTTAACAATATAGTACAAAAAGCAAGAATGTTGCTCAACTTTAAAGACCTCAAACATGTGAGGTATGTGAGGCGCATGGGGGGAATTAACCCCTGTCTGTGTTAAGATGTTTGTCCCTTGAGGATCAGTTGGAGTACGGTACTTTTAGGAGTATGGTACTTCTTTCTTTTTGGTGCCTTTGGGAAGATAAACCTTTCTTCAGGAGATTATCTTCTTCTGCAGCGCATAACCCTCATTTTGTGCACAGCTTCAGTCGGAAGTGACGTCGCATGACAGAAGGCGTGCCTTACTATTGCCTAGCAACCAAAGCAAATTCCCTTACAACAAGAGGGATCGAACAAACTGACCCAGCCATACCTTAACTTCAGAAGAAGAAAATCTCTTGAAGAAAGGTTTATCTTCCCAAATGCACCAAAAAGAAAGAAGTACCATACTCCTAAAAGTACCATACTCCAACTGGTCACCAAGGGACAAACATCTTTAACACAGACAGGGATTAATACCCCCCAATGCTCCTCACATACCTCACATGTTTGAAGTCTTAAAAGGTGAGCAACATTCTTTATTTTTGTACTATATTGTTAACTAGTATATTCTTACTGCACCATAAATTTTTTCTGTTTAGGTTTCCTCCATTCTATGAGCGCTACAGTTTGGAACCCTCAACTTTCACCCTTTACAATTCATTCCATTGATGATAGTGGAATCTCCAGACTTAGCGCAAGCCAAAACACCCTATCCATTTCTCACACACACACACACACACACACACACACATATATATATATATATATATATATGTGTATATATATATATATATATATATAACAAATATTGCAAACAGTCCAGCACTATTTTCCTTTTCTCTCTCAAGGAATATCACTTTTTGCTTTTTGTAGTTTTACCTTTAAAGTGCATGTTTGCCTAGGGGGCCTGCCATCCTCCCATACACAATTCCAAAAGAAGATAATGGCAACAGCACAATTCTTAAAAAAAACTTCTTCTTTATTTAGAGCAACATCAGGATAAAAACATAGCGACGTTTCGAGCCTCTTGTGGCTATATATATATATATATATATATATATATATATATATATATATATTTCCTTCCATAAGGCAGGGAGAATCCACAACTTTATTCCTTACTGTTGGGAAATACAACACCTGGCCACCAGGAGGAGGCAAAGACACCCCAGCCAAAGGCTTAAATATCCCTCCCACTTCCCCTAACCCCCAGTCATTCTTTGCCTTTCGTTTATTACTATTTATTACTATTGAAGGTGTCAGAGAATTTTTAGAAGATTTGGATAGTCCTGTATGGGTATGTTCCCTTCGAGAAAGGACTGGAGTTTTAAGTAATCATGTCATCCTCCCAATGAGAGTATTGATGAAAGTTAGAGCCTGGAGATGCAGGGAAAGTTTTTCTGCGAACCCATCCAGACTGTCGCCTAACAGCTCCTGAGCAATCAGTGTTGACGAGTTAAACTGCTTGCTGTTACACACTTAAGTCCATGTCATAAGCGCTGCTGCAAGACTGTCACACTTTAGAGGCTGTGCCTGTTCCACAGCATGGATCCTGGAGGGTAAGACTGTTTTTTTTATATACAGTATATACATTTTAAAACGCTATACAGGGTCACAGTGTGGCACCTTTATACCTCGATAGGATCAAGGGTTAATGTCTCCTTCAGGGAGATTATTTGAATAGTTTGGGGATTTATATCTGCTTAATCTGAGAGTTTTTCTCTTGTAAGGTGTATCCAGTCCACGGATCATCCATTACTTGTGGGATATTCTCATTCCCAACAGGAAGTTGCAAGAGGAAACCCACAGCAGAGCTGCAATATAGCTCCTCCCCTAACTGTCATAGCCAGTCATTCTCTTGCAACTCTCAACAAGCAAGGAGGTCGTAAGAGAGAGTAGTTAAATATAGCTAGTTTATTTTCTTCAATCAAAAGTTTGTTATTTTTAAATAGTACCGGAGTTGTGCTATTTTATCTCAGGCAGTAAATAGAAGAAGAATCTGCCTGAGGTTTATATGATCTTAGCAGGTTGTAACTAAGATCCATTGCTGTTCTCACATATGTCTGAGGGGATTAAACAGATGAGTTAAAACTTCAGTGAGAGAATGGCATGCAGTTTATTCTGCTATCAGATATGTGCAGTTATAATTTTTTCTAGAGATGGAAAACACTAGAAAATGCTGCTGATACCGGATTAATGTAAGTTAAGCCTGAATACAGTGATTTAATAACGACTGGTATCATGCTTACTCCCAGGGGTAATACCCTTATGATATTTACGATATAAAATGTTTGCTGGCATGTTTAATCGTTTTTATATATACTTTGGTGATAAAACTTTATTGGGGCCTAGTTTTTTCCACATGGCTGGCTTAAATTTTGCCTAGAAACAGTTTCCTGAGGCTTTCCACTGTGTTACTATGAGTGGGAGGGGCCTATTTTAACATTTTTTTTGTGCAGTTAAAATTACAACCTAAGACATCCAGATTCCCTCAAAGGCCCACTGAATGCTATAGGACATCTCTAAAGGGCCCAAAGGCTTTCCAAAGTCGTTTATTGGGGAAGGTAGGGCTACAGCTTGCTGTGGCAGTTGGTTGTGACTGTTAAAAAACGTCTATTTCGTTTTTGTGATCCGTTTTTTGAACTAAGGGGTTAATCATCCATTTGCAAGTGGGTGCAATGCTCTGCTAGTCTATTACATACACTGTAAAAATTTCGTTTGATTTACTGCATTTTTTCACTGTTTTTTCACTGTTTTTCAAATTCTGACAAAATTTGTTTCTCTTAAAGGCACAGTACCATGTTTTATATTTGCTTGTTAACTTGATTTAAAGTGTTTTCCAAGCTTGCTAGCCTCATTGCTAGTCTGTATAAACATGTCTGACATAGAAGAGATTCCTTGTTCATTATGTTTAAAAGCCATGGTGGAACCCCCTCTTAGAATGTGTACCAAATGTACTGATTTCATTTTAGGCAATAAAGATAATTTTCTGTCTTTTAAAATTTTTTATCACCAGAGGAATCTGACAAGGGGGAAGTTATGCCGACTAACTTTCCCCACGTGTCAGACCATTTGACTCCCGCTTAAGGGACTCACGCTCAAATGGCGCCAAGTACATCTAGGGCGCCCATAGCGTTTACTTTACAAGACATGGCGGCAGTCATGGATAATACACTGTCAGCGGTATTAGCCAGACTACCTGAACTTAGAGGTAAGCGAGATAGCTCTGGGGTGAGACAAAATGCAGAGCATACTGACGCTTTAAGAACCATGTCTGATACTGCCTCACAATATGCAGAAGCTGAGGAAAGAGAGCTTCAGTCAGTGGGTGATGTTAATGACTCAGGAAGATACCTGATTCTAATATTTCTACATTTAAATTTAAGCTTGTACACCTCCGCGTGTTGCTTAGGGAGGTTTTAGCTGCTCTGAATGACTGTGATTCCATTGCAGTGCCAGAGAAATTGTGTAGACTGGTTAAATACTTGCAGTGCCGGTGTGTACTGTTGTTTTTCCAATACCTAAAAGGTTTACAAAAATTATTAATAAGGAATGGGATAGACCAGGTGTGCCGTTCTCTTCCCCTCCTATTTTTAGAATTTTTTTTCCAATAGACGCCACCACACGGGACTTATGGCAGACAGTCCCTAAGGTGGAGGGAGCAGTTTCTACTCTAGCAAAGCGTACTACTATCCCTGTTGAGGACAGTTGTGCTTTTTTAGATCCAATGGATAAAAGATTAGAAGGTTACCTTAAGAAAATATTTATTCAACAAGGTTTTATCCTACAGCCCCTTGCATGCATTGCCCCTGTCACTGCTGCTGCGGCGTACTGGTTTGAGTCTCTGGAAGAGGCTTTACAGGTAGCGACTCCATTGGATGACATACTTGGCAAACTTAGAGCACTTAAGCTAGCCAATTCTTTTATTTCTGATGCCATTGTTCATTTGACTAAACTAACGGCTAAGAATTCTGGTTTTGCTATACTGGCGCGCAGAGCGCTATGGCTTAAATCATGGTCAGCTGACGTGACTTCAAAATCTAAGCTACTTAACACTCCCTTCAAGGGGCAGACCCTATTCGGGCCTGGTTTGAAGGAGATTATTGCTGATATCACTGGAGGAAAAGGTCATGCCCTTCCTCAGGACAGGTCCAAATCTAGGGCCAAACAGTCTAATTTTCGTGCCTTTCAAAACTTCAAGGCAGGGGAGGCATCAACTTCCTCTAATAATAACCAAGAGGGAACTTTTGCTCAATCTAAGACGGTCTGGAGACCAAACCAGACCTGGAAAAAAGGTAAGCAGGTCAAAAAAGCCTGACAGCATGAAGGAACGGCCCCCTATCCGGTAACGGATCTAGTAGGGGGCAGACTTTCACTCTTTGTCCAGGCGTGGGCAAGAGATGTTCAGGATCCCTGGGCGTTGGAAATTATATCCCAGGGATATCTTCTGGACTTCAAAGCTTCCCCCCCAAAAGGGAGATTTCACCTTTCACAATTATCTGCACACCAGATAAAGAGAGAGGCATTCTTACACTGTGTACGAGACCTCCTAGTTATGGGAGTGAACAGGAACAGGGTTTTTACTCAAATCTGTTTGTGGTTCTCAAAAAAGAGGGAACCTTCAGACCAATTTTGGATCTAAAGATCTTAAACAAATTCCTCAAAGTTCCGTCGTTCAAGATGGAAACTATTCGTACCATCCTACCACTGATCCAGGAGGGTCAATATATGACTACAGTGGATCTAAAGGATGCTTATCTTCACATTCCAATACACAAAGATCTTCATCAGTTTCTCAGGTTTGCCTGTCAAGACAGGCATTACCAGTTGTAGCTCTTCCCTTTGGATTAGCTACAGCCCCAAGAATCTTTACAAAGGTTCTAGGGTCACGTATGGCGGTCCTAAGGCCACGGGGCATAGCAGTAGCCCCTTATTTAGACGACATCCTGATACAGGCGTCAAACTTCCAAATTGCCAAGTCTCATACGGACGTAGTACTGTCATTTATGAGGTCGCATGGGTGGAAAGTGAACGAGGAAAAGAGTTCTCTATCCCCACTCACAAGAGTTTCCTTTCTAGGGACTCTGATAGATTCTATAGAAATGAAAATTCACCTGACGGAGTCCAGGTTATCAAAGCTTCTAAATTCCTGCCGGGTTCTTCATTCCATTCCGCGCCCTTCGGTGGCTCAGTGTATGGAAGTAATCGGCTTAATGGTAGCGGCAATGGACATAGTCCCGTTTGCACGCTTACATCTCAGACCGCTGCAACTATGCATGCTCAGTCAGTGGAGCGGGGATTACACAGATTTGTCCCCTCAACTGATTCTGGACCAAGAGACCAGGGACTCTTTTCCCTGGTAGCTATCTCGGGTCCATCTGTCCAAAGGTATGACCTTTCGCAGGCCAGATTGGACAATTGTAACAACAAATGCCAGCCTTCTAGGTTGGGGTGCAGTCTGGAACTCCCTGAAGGCTCAGGGATCGTGGACTCAGGAGGAGTCTCTCCTTCCAATAAATATTCTGGAACTAAGAGCGATATTCAAGGCTCTTCAGGCTTGGCCTCAGTTAGCAACTCTGAGGTACATCAGATTTCAGTCGGACAACATCACAACTGTAGCTTACATCAACCATCAAGGGGGAACAAGAAGTTCCCTAGAGATTTTAGAAGTTCAAAAATAATTCGCTCGGCAGAGATTCACTCTTGCCACCTATCAGCTATCCATATCCCAGTTGTAGAGCACTGGGAGGCGGATTTTCTAAGTCGTCAGACTTTTCATCCGGGAGAGTGGGAACTCCATCCGGAGGTATTTGCACAACTGATTCATCGTTGGGGCAAACCAGAACTGGATCTCATGGCGTCTCGCCAGAACGCCAAGCTTCCGTGTTACGGATCCAGTCCAGGGATCCCAAGGCGACACTGATAGATGCTCTTGCAGCGCCCTGGTCTTTCAACCTGGCTTATGTGTTTCCACCGTTTCCTCTGCTCCCTCGACTGATTGCCAAGATCAAGCAGGAGAGAGCATCTGTGATTCTGATAGCACCTGTGTGGCTACGCAGGACCTGGTATACAGATCTAGTGGACATGTCATCCTTTCCACCATGGTCTCTGCCTCTGAGACAGTACCTTCTACTTCAGGGTCCTTCCAACATCCAAATCTAATTTCTTTGCGGCTGACTGCCTAGAGATTGAACGCTTGATTTTATCAAAGCGTGGCTTCTCCGAGTCAGTTATTGATACCTTAATACGGGCACGAAAGCCTGTCACCAGGAAAATTTACCATAAGGTATGGCGTAGATATCTTTATTGGTGTGAATCCAAGGGTTACTCATGGAGTAAGGTCAGGATTCCTAGGATATTATCTTTTCTCCAAGAAGGTTTGGAAAAAGGATTGTCAGCTAGTTAAGCATCTGGCAGATGTTCCAGACGTTCAGGCATTTTGTCAGGCTTTAGTTAGAATCAAGCCTGTGTTTAAACCGGTTGCTCCACCATGGAGCTTTAACTTGGTTCTTAAGGTTCTTCAAGAAGTTCCGTTTGAACCTCTTCATTCCATAGATATCAAACTTTTATCTTGGAAAGTCCTTTTTTTGGTAGCTATTTCTTCGGCTCGTAGAGTCTCCGAGTTATCTGCCTTACAATGTGATTCTCCTTATCTGATTTTTCATACGGATAAGGTAGTCCTGCGTACCAAATCTGGGTTTTTACCTAAGGTGGTATCTAACAAGAATATCAATCAAGAGATTGTTGTTCCATCCTTGTGTTTCACAATCTGGACGTGGTCCGTGCTTTAAAGTTTTTACTTACAAGCTACTAAAGATTTTCGTCAAACATCTGCTTGGTTTGTTGTCTTTTCTGGACAGAGGAGAGATCAAAAGGCTTCGGCAACCTCTCCTTCTTTTTGGCTAAGAAGCTTAATCCGTTTAGCCTATGAGACTGCTGGACAGCAGCCTCCTGAAAGGATTACAGCTCATTCCACTAGAGCTGTGGCTTCCACTTGGGCCTTTAAAAATTAGGCTTCTTTTGAACAGATTTGCAAGGCGGCGACTTGGTCTTCGCTTCATACTTTTTCAAAATTTTGCAAATTTGATACTTTTGCTTCTTCGGAGGCTATATTGGGGAGAAAGGTTTTGCAGTGTTTCCTTCCATTTAAGTTCCTGCCTTGTCCCTCCCTTCATCCGTGTACTTTAGCTTTGGTATTGGTATCCCACAAGTAATGGATGATCCGTGGACTGGATACACCTTACAAGAGAAAACACAATTTATGCTTACCTGATGAATTTATTTCTTGTAACGGTACCAACCGGATACCAAGGGTTAACACCAGGGAACAATGTCCTGCATAGGGAATCAGCAATTCACAACCCAGCCAGTTTTCAGGTTTTAAACAGAATGAATTTTATTAAGGCTCATATGCCCAGTATTTATGCAGGTCTGACCCCCCCCAGAAGGGGGGTTGAAAGAATGTTGTACATTGAATGGAGGGAACACGCCCTTTTACATGATACAATAGAATACCTTGCTCAAGCTGATAACAATTTAAACACAGACACACACTTGTCTTTCCTTATCATCTAGGGTCTGCTCTCTGAGGTTGATTAAACAATGGACTGTGTATCAATAACATTAATGACAGTGCACAATAGCTGAACACAGTTAACTCTTTCAGTGCTGAC
The DNA here is from genome assembly GCF_027579735.1 of Bombina bombina. NCBI lineage: Eukaryota > Metazoa > Chordata > Amphibia > Anura > Bombinatoridae > Bombina > Bombina bombina. Next base: position 207,679,270 of record NC_069500.1, read on the forward strand.
AGAAGGGTCTGTCACATCTACATAGCACAATATACAGCCTATAGACAACCTTTCTTATGTTATAGTCCAGAAGTGGCTAGGTTTGCCACAATGCTCCCCCAGAACCAAGCCGGCATACACAGTCTGATCCCAACGGATCGGCTTGGGGATGTCCGGGGCAACAACTTTCGGCTCAAGTAGGCTACGGGGGTTCTCCGCCATCTGCTCCAACTTGGCTCAGTACTGCCCCCACCCCAAACATGGAAGCGTCTCTTCCCGGAGGGACTGGGCTTGGGTAGTCACAGGGTTAACATCAGCGGGATCCATGGGAGCATAGGCAGAAACAAGGGGGGCCAAGTCATTTCCAAGGAGAACATCAGCAGGTAAGTCCTTCTTGACCCCCACATTCACAAGTCTAGCGCCCACTCCCCAATCCAAATGTACCCTGGCAACAGGTAGGCGGAACAAAGTGCCCCCTGCTACCCTCACAGCCACAGTGTCTCCAGTGTGCTGTTTCTCAGGCACCAAGTTCTCTTGAAGCAAGGTCATGGTAGCACCAGTATCCCGTAGACAACTGACCTCCTTCCCATTCACTTTAACCCGTTGCCGGTTATTCCGGTGGGCAGCTTGCACGGGGTCTGCTTCATGTAGGCTGCCCCAGCATTCTGGCGCCTCTACGTAGCGGGCCACAGGCTGAGGATTATGTGGGATTCCGCCAGCGGGTCTTCTCCAGGACTGTGCTTGATTCGCTGCGTTTAGGGGACACTCTGGTCTTTTGTGCCCTAGTTGCTTACATCCAAAGCACCAAATAGGTTGTGAGTAGCCCCGCGAATTGAACCGGGCTCTCTGAGGGTAGTTCGTGGCCGGAGGCCGTGTGGTATAGCGGTGCGCCGGGGGTTGGTAACTGGCAGCTGCTGGGGTGACTGGGGGTCTGTACTCCACTCTAGCAGTGGGCAATCGGTATACTGCTCCCCCTGCCCCTCGTACTGCCACGGATCCGCCAGTGGGTGCTGTATCCGGCACCAAATGGGGAGCTATCAGGGTTAAAGTAGCTCCCGAATCCCGAAGTCCCTGGACCGACATCACCTCATGCAGAATTCCCAGGGGTTCCTCGGCTTGGGTGCTCAACACCTCATGAGCGGCTGGCTCCGTTTGGTAATGGTGAGCAGCCGCCCTTGGGGCCAGGTTCTGTCTGACCTGGTTCCAAGCTTGTCTGCTCCGATTTTGGGTGCACTCACGTGCCATATGTCCCCACTGCTTGCAGGTGTGGCATTGTATATTAGCCCGTCCGTTGTTAGGCTGTAGTCCATGGTGCCTCCTGGCATCAAAATGCTGGTCTGCTAATCTGGCTGCTTCGGTTAAGGTGAGGGGTTTTCGATCTCTCACCCATTCTTGGGCTTCTGGGGACAAGCCGTTAAAGAATTGCTCCAACAGCATCAGTTGTCGCAATTCTTCCATGGTGGTAGCTTGGCTGGCCTGTATCCACCCCTGAGATGCTTGATCCAGCTTGTGGGCCCACTCTGCATGGGAATCTCTTTCTGGCTTGCGCAGGCCTCTAAACTTGCGCCGGTATGCCTCTGAGGTAATGGCATATCTTTCCAAGATCGCTCTCTTCACTTTAGCGTAATCCTTGCTGTCCTCCCTGGGTACAGCGCGATACGCTTCCGCTGCCCTACCGGCTAGCTTGCCTGCTAGCACCGGCACCCATACGGACTGCTCCAAATCATGTAACTCGCACAGTCTCTCAAAATCCTGTAAATACCCATCAATCTCATCCTTCTCCTCACAAAACATTTTAAATGCATGGTATGGGATTTTGGGTCTTACTGGGTTGCTGAGTGCGTCCAAAATGTATTCTGCTCGGGAGGATGCATTCCGCGGACTGTGTGCCATCACGTACTCCTGCACATCTGCCATTACCACGGATAGCATATCCCGTGGTACAGGTTGGGGTAAAAATTCCAGCCTGGTCCTCATTTCCCTCTGGTATAGGGTCTCCTCCATGGCTGCTGGAGGCGTAGCGCTGCGAGCTCTGTCTCCCTCCATCAGCTCAGCAATTAATATAGCCTTGGGTTTGCTGCTGCCTATCTTTCCCCTGGCTTCTAGCAGTTCCTTTTACGTTTGTCTCTTTAGCTTAGAATAATCCATCTCCATTCACTTCGGTCCCTGGTACTCCTTCCATCTTAGTCAGTATTGTAGTAATCCCCCTCTTCCTGAGGTTACTGGCTTGTGTAGTTGCTCTTCTGGGCGATAAGGTTCATTCCGTCGCTTGCCACCAATTGTAACGGTACCAACCGGATACCAAGGGTTAACACCAGGGAACAATGTCCTGCATAGGGAATCAGCAATTCACAACCCAGCCAGTTTTCAGGTTTTAAACAGAATGAATTTTATTAAGGCTCATATGCCCAGTATTTATGCAGGTCTGACCCCCCCCAGAAGGGGGGTTGAAAGAATGTTGTACATTGAATGGAGGGAACACGCCCTTTTACATGATACAATAGAATACCTTGCTCAAGCTGATAACAATTTAAACACAGACACACACTTGTCTTTCCTTATCATCTAGGGTCTGCTCTCTGAGGTTGATTAAACAATGGACTGTGTATCAATAACATTAATGACAGTGCACAATAGCTGAACACAGTTAACTCTTTCAGTGCTGACAGAAGGGTCTGTCACATCTACATA